>NC_069499.1:2787842-3087842 GCF_027579735.1 Bombina bombina
CTTTCAACTTCAGACTGAGAGCAGCATCTTATCCCAGGTTCTCTTTCCATCGACCGCTCTGACTAGCCGAGGGCTGGCTCAAGACATAGTGCTGCCTGGGTCCGAGAATGAAATGACGCCCACCCCAAGTTCTACCTAGGGCCTAATGATGTAAAGAAGATGATCTAAGCAGGCTCACAAAGTCCCTCAAAAAAATGTATAAAGGAAATATTAGATTGATAGCTGTTTAGGTGCCAGACCCTTACATTGCAATATAATGCTAAGATTTCTCGCCATGCTTGCAAGTTTTTAAATATCCTGCCCTATGTGTTAACTCCTGCAAAACACATAGTAGAAGTATCACTCTGGAGCAGAAGAGCGCTAATCTGGTTATTCTAGAAAAACAGTTAGATTTTGCCAGGGCCTTTAAGGGGAAGTAAGAAGCAGTTGGGTTTAGTTTGACTTTCATGGTTCAGATAAAGCATTGCAATTTTAATCTAATTTGCTTGGTTCTGTTGGTATCTTTTGTTGAGAAGAATACCTAGGTAGACTTGGTAGCAGCAGGGCATCACTGGGAGCTGGCTGCTAATTGGTGTCTGCACATATTCGCTTCTTTTCATTGGCTTAGCTGATATGTATCTATCTATCTCCCAGTAGTGCATTGCTGCTCCTTCAGCAAACAATACCAAGAGAACAAAGCAAATTTGATAATAGAAGTAAATTGGAAAGTTGTTTAGAATTGCATGATATGGGTTTTGTGTCCCTTTAAGTAATTCTTACTGTATTTTGCAGAGCACGAGCACAAGATAGAGCTGACCAGGATCCTTTATATCCATACCTGCATGAACAGTTTCACCACACCCCCTGCCCTAAAGTTCCACCCACTTTGCCAAACCCACATAATTAGCATAATGTAGCTCCTCCTATTTATTAGCTCCTATCACCTCTTCTTGAAGGGTATGTAAAGTCTGTTCTCTAACAACACCAAGCTGTCTCTTTAAAGGGACACTCAGGTCAAATAACATTTTCAGAGTAAATGCTATTGTATTGTCTTTGTTGTTTGTGCAAATCCTCTGTGTTTACATTCTGAGTACATTGTTCTCTATGTTCCAAGAGCAGGGTACAGCACTGTATATAACAGGATAAAACTGTCAAAGTGCATGTAGACCAATGGGTCCTGCCCTTTAATATAGAATCAAAATCATAGAAGGGGTCCCAGCACTGTTTTATCCAAAATACTTCTTTATTGGTTTAAAAGGAAGCCAGCAAACAGCAGTGACGTTTCGGGCCTACATAGCCCTTACTCATGCTAAAGTATACAGGTAACAACATCCTTTTATAGTACCCGTGTAACTAATTAATTAACTCTTTAGTTCATTATACATCACCATTAGTGTGAAAAGAGCACCACCTAGTGGACACAGTAAAACATCCTTTTAAATTTCATATATATACCTGTCAGATTATTTTTACATCTATAAAAAAAAGTTAAAAACATCATAATAGTTACAAATAAACAATTTCATGATATATTCATCCAATTAATAAAAACAAAATGTTTTAAATAAATAAATATAAATCATAATCCTTATTTAAACCTACTGGATCTAGAGTCACTACATTTTTGATCCACCAAACCTCTCTCTTTTTTAGCATTAACTCCCTATCCCCTCCTCTTAATTTGGGAATATGGTCTATGACTTGGAAGCGGAGTTGGCTCACATTGTGTCCTGCTTTTGCAAAATGGGCTGATACAGGAAGAGTCATATCCTTATTTCTAATATTTGACTTATGGGAACTAATCCTGTCCTTTAGGGGGTGTATCCCCCCCCCCCACATAGCCCAGCCCACACAGACATTTCAAAAGAGACAACAAATTCAGTGTGTCTGGTATAATATCCATTTACCTTCCTTTTCTTATTATCATTTATCTGGGCTATATGTTTACCTCTGATCATAGAATAACATTGGGTACAATTCAAACATGGATAGGGCCCCTTATTGGGGGTGGTAAGGTAATTAATGTTACCAGTCTTCGTGCTGCCTACATCAGCCCTGACCAATTTATCCTTCAGATTTTTGAATAGGGTTTTTTTTAACTTCCTCTATAGTGGGGTACGGTTTATTGAGAATATAGCAATGCTTCCTCAGAACAGATGAAATCCTATTGCTATATTCACTGTATTCAGTAGTGATCTGTTCTCTTCTTTCCTTCAGTGTTATTACATAGTCTACTCCTAGCTTCACAATATTATTTGGATAGCGTCTTGCTAGAAATTTCACAGCCATTTCTTTTAATATTACTTCTTGTAATCCCTTGTCTTTAACATTTCATGTTCTTATAAATTGAGTCTTGGGAATTGAGTTACACTCTAGGGGGATGAGAACGCTGAAAATGTAACAATGTGTTCCCATCAGTCGGCTTACTATATATATCAGTGGTAAGTTTAGAATCATCTTTGTATACAGATGTATCGAAGAAGCTGATCTTTTATATCGAAAAGTCTAAGGTAAATCTCAGACAGTTGGCTGATACATTGAGCTTATCCACAAATTCCCGTAAGGACTCCAATGTGCCCCCCCACCACACGCCAAATATGTCATCTATATAGCGGAGCCAAATTTTACAATGCTCCTGGTACTTTAGATTAGTGTAAACACACTTCTTCTCAAATTCACTGACAAAAATATTGGCGTATGAGGGGGCCACATTGGAGCCTATGGCTGTACCTTTATGCTGTAAGTAATACGTATCTTGGAACAAGAAATAGAGTATAATCCTCAATACATTTTCAATAAAGTTAAATTGTAATATGGTCAGAAGGATTTCTTGTTTTGCAAGGTCAAGTACCAACTGTATACCCACCTCATGAGGTATGGATGTATACAAACTTACTATATCCAAACTGAACAAAATCTCAGATTCACTACAAGGGGTCCCACAAATCCTATCCAAAAAGTCGTCTGTATCTTTTAGAAAAGATTGTTGCTTAGCAGCTATGGGGTTCAACATCTTATCTAAAAAAATTGAGATATAGAATCCGTACCAGCAACAATGGGCCTACCAGGGGGCTCCCTTAGGTTTTTATGAACCTTTTGCAGTGTATAGAACACCTAAGTAATAGGATCTTTCTTGATGAGATAGGTAGCCAGGTTCTTGGCAATGACTCCCCTCTGCAATGCTTCTTTAACAATTTGTTTAATTAGGTGGCCATGCAACGAAGTTGCAGGACAACCTATTGTTATTGCCAGGATTATTATTATTATTATTATTATTATTATTATTTTTATTATTCCGCCACTTTTTCTATTGCCCATAACTTATGAACTGCTAAAGCAAAGCTCTTGAAATCAGGTATGCTAGTACAGCCTATTGCTCTGCTACATCTCATGCAATATTGAACTCATAGGTCATAAGGTTACACAGCCATATTGCTTTTTGCAACAAATTTCGAGAAACGCTTAATAATCTTTATCTCTAGAACTGCTTTTGTTACAACTTTGAAACTTGCTGTGCTCAGTGCTGCTATGAACTAGATTTGCCATTGCTCAACAGAAGTGCCTTGGTCACATGATGTAGCAGCCATCTTGCATTTTGCAAAAATCTTTAAACATCTTCTTCTCTTAAACCGCTTAGTGCAATAAAGCAAAATTTTGCACATATGCTCCTTGCAAGGTCCTCTACCAAGTTTGTTAAAATTGCGATTTTTCCATAATCAACATGGCTGCTGTGAGACATTAACCTTTTTATCACCATTTAATTGCGTAATTTTGCACTTTATACATTAGTTTTACAATATTTAACAATATTACAGTGTAATAGACACATGATTACACATAGTCATAACCCTTAAAGACAATATTGCAGTTAAAATTCGCATTGCGCAGTTGCCTTCGTGAAATAAAACATTTGCAAATTTTCATGAAACTTCTGCAAATTGTAGAGGTCTATAGTGAGCATTAGTATGTGCAATTTGAAAGCCATACATTGCATAGCTTGGCGGCCATTTTGTTTCGTATGCGCTGTTTTTAAAAACTATAAAAATCTTCTTCTCCGAAACCGCTTAAGGCACACACTTGAAATTTTGTTTACAGAGTTATCTTATGACTAACATTCAGATTTGTTCAAGAGAAGTTGATAGGTCATGTGGTTTGGCAGCCATTTTGAATTGTTCAAAAACGCTTAACAATATTTTTAAATTAATAATAAAACAAAAACCGTTTTACAAAAATGCTTTATTTTTGCCATGTTTATTGACATCTATGGTGAGCACTATTGTGCATAATATGGAAGCTCTATATCTATGATCAGGCAGCCATCTTGGTTTACGCGAAAATAACGAAAGTCTATTTTCTCTGAAACCGCTTATGTTAGAACTATGAAATTTGCTGTATAATCTTATATTGTGACCTAGATTCATAATTGCTCATTAGGAGAGAATCAGTCACATGATGTGGCAGCAATATTATTTTTATTTTTATCGTAATTATTTATAATTCAATACTTCCTCTTTTGAGTCAATTGTTCACAAAACACAAATTACTTATGCTAAACTCTTGAAATCAGGTATGCTGGTACAGACTATTGCAATGCTTTATCTCATGCAACATTGAACTCATAGGTCATAAGGTTACGCAGCCATATTGTTTTCTGCGACAAATTTCGAGAAAAGCTTAAAAATCTTCAGCTCTGGAACTGCTTATGTTACAACTTTGAAACTTGCTGTGCTCAGTGCTGCTATGACCTAGATTTGCCATTGTTCAACAGAAGTGCCTTAGTCACATGATGTAGCAGCCATCTTGCATTTTGCGAAAATCTTTAAACATCTGCTTCTCTTAAACCGCTTAGTGCAATAAAGCGCAATTTTGCACATATGCTCCTTGTAAGAACCTTTACCAAGTTTGTTAAAATTGCGTTTTTTCCTTAATCAACATGGCTGCTGTGAGACATTAACCTTTTTATCGCCATTTAATTGCGTAATTTTGCACTTTATACATTAGTTTTACAATAGTTAACAATATTACAGTGTAATACACACATGATTACACATAGTCATAACCCTTAAAGACAATATTGCAGTTAAAATTTGCATTGCCCAGTCGCCTTCGTGGAATAAAACATTTGCACATTTTTATGAAACTTGTGCATATTGTAGAGGTCTATGGTGAGCATTAGTGTGTGTAATATGAAAGCCATACATTACACAGTGTGGCGGCCATTTTGTTTCGTATGAGCTGTTTTTAAAAACTACAAAAATCTTCTTCTCCGAAACCGCTTATGGCACAGACTTGAAATTTTGTTTACAGAGTTAGCTTATGACTAACATTCAGATTTGTTCAAGAGAAGTTGATAGGTCATGTGGTTTGGCAGCCATTTTGAATTGTTCAAAAATGTTTAACGATATTTTTAAATTAATAATAAAACAAATACCGTTTTGCAAAAATGCTTTATTTGTGCCATTATTATTGACATATATAGTGAAAATTATTGTGCATAATATGGAGGCTGTATATCATGTGATCTGGCAGGGATTTTGTTTTATGCGAAAATTTCACAAATCTATTTTCTCTGCAACTGCTTATGTTAGAACTGTGAAACTTGCTGTTTAACCTTATATTGTGAACTAGAGTCACATTTGTTCATGTTGAAGGAATTGGTCACAGGCTATGGCAGCCATATTGGTTTACGAGAAAATTTCGAAAATGTGATTTCTTTGCAACCGCTTCTGTTAAAGCTGTGAAATTTGCTGTGTAGCTACATATTGTGACTTTGCAGCTTGTATGCTTTGCAAAGGTGATGCGCATGGCCACCCCTATCGCTGCTTGCAGCTATATTTATTATTATTTTATTTTTTTTAGGTGGCCATGCAACGAAGTTGCAGGACAACCTATTGTTATTGTCAGGATTATTATTATTATTATTTTTTTTTTTATTATTATTATTATTATTATTATTATTATTTTTTTTTTTTTTTTTTTTATTATTATTATTATTATTCCGCCACTTTTTCTATTGCCCATAACTTTTGAACTTCTAAAGCAAAGCTCTTGAAATCAGGTATGCTTGTACAGCCTATTGCTCTGCTACATCTCATGCAATATTGAACTCATAGGTCATAAGGTTACGCAGCCATATTGTTTTTTGCGACAAATTTCGATAAACGCTTAATAATCTTTATCTCCGGAACTGCTAATGTTACAACTTTGAAACTTGCTGTGCTCAGTGCTGCTATGAACTAGATTTGCCATTGCTCAACAGAAGTACCTTGGTCACATGATGTAGCAGCCATCTTGCATTTTGCGAAAATCTTTAAACATCTTCTTCTCTTAAACCGCTTAGTGCAATAAAGCGCAATTTTGCACATATGCTCCTTGCAAGGTCCTCTACCAAGTTTGTTAAAATTGCGATTTTTCCATAATCAACATTGCTGCTGTGAGACATTAACCTTTTTATCGCCATTTATTTGCGTAATTTTGCACTTTATACATTAGTTTTACAATATTTAACAATATTACAGTGTAATAGACACATGATTACACATAGTCATAACCCTTAAAGACAATATTGCAGTTAAAATTTGCATTGCGCAATCGCCTTCGCGTAATAAAACATTTGCAAATTTTCATGAAACTTCTGCAAATTGTAGAGGTCTATAGTGAGCATTAGTATGTGCAATTTGAAAGCTATACATTGCATAGCTTGGCGGCCATTTTGTTTCGTATGCGCCATTTTTAAAAACTATAAAAATCTTCTTCTCCGAAACCGCTTATGGGACAGACTTGAAATTTTGTTTATAGAGTTATATTATGACTAACATTCAGATTTGTTCAAGAGAAGTTGATACGTCATGTGGTTTGGCAGCCATTTTGAATTGTTCAAAATTGCTTAACGATATTTTTAAACTAATAATAAAACAAAAACCGTTTTACAAAAATGCTTTATTTTTGCCATGTTTATTGACAACTATAGTGCGCACTATTGTGCGTAATATGGAGGCTGTATAATCTTACGATCGGGCGGCCATCTTGGTTTACGCGAAAATTTCGAAAGTCTATTTTCTCTGCAACCGCTTATGTAAGAACTGTGAAATTTGCTGTACAGTCTTATATTGTGACCTAGATTCACAATTGCTCATTAGGAGAGAATCAGTCACATGATGCGGCAGCAATATCGGTTTTATGTTTATCGTAATTATTTGTAATTCAATACTGCCTCTTTTGAGTCAATTGCTCACAAAACACAAATTACTTATGCTAAACTCTTGAAATCAGGTATGCTGGTACAGCCTATTGCAATGCTTTATCTCATGCAATATTGAACTCATAGGTCATAAGGTTACGCAGCCATATTGTTTTATGCGACAAATTTCGAGAACTGCTTAATAATCTTTAGCTCTGGAACTGCTTATGTTGCAACTTTGAAACTTGCTGTGCTCAGTGCTGCTATGACCTAGATTTGCCATTGCTCAACAGAAGTGCCTTGGTCACATGATGTAGCAGCCATCTTGCATTTTGCGAAAATCTTTAAACATCTTCTTCTCTTAAACCACTTAGTGCAATAAAGCGCAATTTTGCACATATGCTCCTTGCAAGTTCCTCTACCAAGTTTGTTAAAATTGCGATTTTTCCATAATCAACATGGCTGCTGTGAGACATTAACCTTTTTATCGCCATTTAAAAGCGTAATTTTGCACCTTATACATTAGTTTTACAATATTTAACAATATTACAGTGTAATAGACACATGATTACACATAGTCATAACCCTCAAAGACAATATTGCAGTTAAAATTCGCACTGCGCAGTCGCCTTTGTGAAATAAAACATTTGCAAATTTTCATGAAACTTCTGCAAATTGTAGAGGTCTATAGTGAGCATTAGTATGTGCAATTTGAAAGCCATACATTGCATAGCTTGGCAGCCATTTTGTTTCGTATGCACTGTTTTTAAAAGCTACAAAAATCTTCTTCTCCTAAACCGCTTATGGCACACACTTGAAATTTTGTTTACAGAGTTATGTTATGACTAACATTCAGATTTGTTCAAGAGAAGTTGATAGGTCATGTGGTTTGGCAGCCATTTTGAATTGTTCAAAAACGCTTAACGATATTTTTAAATCATTAATAAAACAACAACCGTTTTACAAAAATGCTTTATTTTTGCCGTGTGTATTGACATCTATAGTGAGAACTATCGTGCATAATATAGAGGCTTTATATTATATGATCTGGCAACCATTTTGTTTTACGCGAAAATTTCAAAAATCTATTTTCTCTGCAACCACTTATGTTAGAACTGTGAAACTTGCTGTATAACCTTATATTGTGACCTAGATACACAGTTGTTCATGTTGATGGAATTATTTACAAGCTGTGGCAGCCATATTGATTTACGCGAAAATTTTGAAAATGTGATTTCTTTTCAACCGCTTATGTTAAATCTTTGAAATGTGCTGTATAGCTATATATTGTGACTTAGCAGCTTGTATGCCATTGCAAAGTCGCTGCGCATGGCCACCTCTATCGCTGCTTGCAGCTATATTTATTATTATTATTATTATTTATTTTTTTTTTTTTATTATTATTATTATTCCGCCACTTTTTCTATTGCCCATAACTTATGAACTGCTAAAGCAAAGCTCTTGAAATCAGGTATGCTGGTACAGCCTATTGCTCTGCTACATCTCATGCAATATTGAACTCATAGGTCATAAGGTTACGCAGCCATATTGCTTTTTGCGACAAATTTTGAGAAACGCTTAATAATCTTTATCTCCGGAACTGCTAATGTTACAACTTTGAAACTTGCTGTGCTCAGTGCTGCTATGAACTAGATTTGCCATTGCTCAACAGAAGTGCCTTGGTCACATGATGTAGCAGCCATCTTGCATTTTGCGAAAATCTTTAAACATCTTCTTCTCTTAAACCGCTTAGTGCAATAAAGCGCAATTTTGCACATATGCTCCTTGCAAGGTCCACTACCAAGTTTGTTAAAATTGCGATTTTTCCATAATCAACATGGCTGCTGTGAGACATTAACCTTTTTATCGCCATTTAATTGCGTAATTTTGCACTTTATACATTAGTTTTACAATGTTTAACAATATTACAGTGTAATAGACACATGATTACACATAGTCATAACCCTTAAAGACAATATTGCAGTTAAAATTCGCATTGCGCAATCGCCTTCGTGAAATAAAACATTTGCAAATTTTCATGAAACTTATGCAAATTGTAGAGGTCTATAGTGAGCATTAGTATGTGCAATTTGAAAACTATACATTGCATAGCTTGGCGGCCATTTTGTTTCGTATGCGCCATTTTTACAAACTCTAAAAATCTTCTTCTCCGAAACCGCTTATGGGACAGACTTGAAATTTTGTTTATAGAGTTATCTTATGACTAACATTCAGATTTGTTCAAGAGAAGTTGATACGTCATGTGGTTTGGCAGCCATTTTGAATTGTTCAAAATTGCTTAACGATATTTTTAAACTAATAATAAAACAAAAAACGTTTTACAAAAATGCTTTATTTTTGCCATGTTTATTGACATCTATAGTGAGCACTATTGTGCGTAATATGGAGGCTGTATATCTTACGATCGGGCAGCCATCTTGGTTTACGCGAAAATTTTGAAAGTCTATTTTCTCTGCAACCGCTTATGTAAGAACTGTGAAATTTGCTGTACTGTCTTATATTGTGACCTAGATTCACAATTTCTCATTAGGAGAGAATCAGTCACATGATGCGGCAGCAATATCGGTTTTATGTTTATCGTAATTATTTGTAATTCAATACTGCCTCTTTTGAGTCAATTGCTCACAAAACACAAATTACTTATGCTAAACTCTTGAAATCATGTATGCGGGTACAGACTATTGCAATGCTTTATCTCATGCAATATTGAACTCATAGGTCATAAGGTTACGCAGCCATATTGTTTTTTGCGACAAATTTCGAGAACTGCTTAATAATCTTTAGCCCTGGAACTGCTTATGTTGCAACTTTGAAACTTGCTGTGCTTAGTGCTGCTATGACCTAGATTTGCCATTGCTCAACAGAAGTGCCTTGGTCACATGATGTAGCAGCCATCTTGCATTTTGCGAAAATCTTTAAACATCTTCTTCTCTTAAACCGCTTAGTGCAATAAAGCGCAATTTTGCACATATGCTCCTTGCAAGGTCCTCTACCAAGTTTGTTAAAATTGCGATTTTTCCATAATGAACATGGCTGCTGTGAGACATTAACCTTTTTATCGCCATTTAAAAGCGTAATTTTGCACTTTATACATTAGTTTTACAATATTTAACAATATTACAGCGTAATAGACACATGATTACACATAGTCATAACCCTTAAAGACAATATTGCAGTTAAAATTTGCATTGCGCAATCGCCTTTGTGAAATAAAACATTTGCAAATTTTCATGAAACTTCTGCAAATTGTAGAGGTCTATAGTGAGCATTAGTATGTGCAATTTGAAAGCCATACATTGCATAGCTTGGCGGCCATTTTGTTTCATATGCGCTGTTTTTAAAAGCTACAAAAATCTTCTTCTCCTAAACCGCTTATGGCACAGACTTGAAATTTTGTTTACAGAGTTATGTTATGATTAACATTCAGATTTGTTCAAGAGAAGTTGATAGGTCATGTGGTTTGGCAGCCATTTTGAATTGTTCAAAAATGCTTAACGATATTTTTAAATTATTAATTAAACAACAACCATTTTACAAAAATGTTTTATTTTTGCCGTGTGTATCGACATCTATAGTGAGAACTATTGTGCATAATATGGAGGCTTTATATTATATGATCTGGCAGCCATTTTGTTTTACGCGAAAATTTCGAAAATCTATTTTCTCTGCAACCACTTATGTTAGAACTGTGAAACTTGCTGTATAACCTTATATTGTGACCTAGATACACAGTTGTTCATGTTGATGGAATTAGTTACAAGCTGTGGCAGCCATATTGATTTACGCGAAAATTTTGAAAATGTGATTTCTTTGCAACCGCTTATGTTAAATCTTTGAAATTTGCTGTATAGCTATATATTGTGACTTAGCAGCTTGTATGCCATTGCAAAGTCGATGCGCATGGCCACCTCTATCGCTGCTTGCAGCTATATTTTATTATTATTATTATTAGGTGGCCATGCAACGAAGTTGCAGGACAACCTATTGTTATTGTCAGGATTATTAGGTGGCCATGCAACGAAGTTGCAGGACAACCTATTGTTATTGTCAGGATTATTATTAGGTGGCCATGCAACGAAGTTGCAGGACAACCTATTGTTATTGTCAGGATTATTATTATTATTATTTTTTTTATTATTATTATTATTATTATTCCGCCACTTTTTCTATTGCCCATAACTTATGAACTGCTAAAGCAAAGCTCTTGAAATCAGGTATGCTGGTACAGCCTATTGCTCTGCTACATCTCATGCAATATTGAACTCATAGGTCATAAGGTTACGCAGCCATATTGCTTTTTGCGACAAATTTTGAGAAACGCTTAATAATCTTTATCTCCGGAACTGCTAATGTTACAACTTTGAAACTTGCTGTGCTCAGTGCTGCTATGAACTAGATTTGCCATTGCTCAACAGAAGTTCCTTGGTCACATGATGTAGCAGCCATCTTACATTTTGCGAAAATCTTTAAACATCTTCTTCTCTTAAACCACTTAGTGCAATAAAGCGTAATTTTGCACATATGTTCCTTGCAACGTCCTCTACCAAGTTTGTTAAAATTGCGATTTTTCCATATTCAATATGGCTGCCGTGAGACATTACCCTTTTTATCGACATTTAATTGCGCAATTTTGCACTTTATACATTAGTTTTACAATAGTTAACAATATTACAGTGTAATACACACATGATTACACATAGTCATAACCCTTAAAGACAATATTGCAGTTAAAATTCGCATTGCGCAGTCGCCTTCGTGAAATAAAACATTTGCAAATTTTCATGAAACTTCTGCAAATTGTAGAGGTATATAGTGAGCATTAGTATGTGCAATTTGAAAGTCATACATTGCATAGCTTCGCGGCCATTTTGTTTTGTATGCGCTGTTTTTAAAAACTATAAAAATCTTCTTCTCCGAAACCTCTTAAGGCACACACTTGAAATTTTGTTTACAGAGTTATCTTATTACTAACATTCTGATTTGTTCAAGAGAAGTTGATAGGTCATGTGGTTTGGCAGCCATTTTGAATTGTTCAAAAACGCTTAACGATATTTTTAAATTAATAATAAAACAATAACCGTTTTACAAAAATGCTTTATTTTTGCCATGTTTATTGACATCTATGGTGACAATTACTATGCATAATATGGAGGCTGTATATCATTTGATCTGGCAGCCATTTTGTTTTATGCGAATATTTCGAAAATCTATTTTCTCTGCAACTGCTTACGTTAGAACTGTGAAATTTGCTGTATAACCTTATATTGTGACCTAGAGTCACAGTTGTTCATGTTGAAGGAATTGGTCACAAGCTGTGGCAGCCATATTGGTTTACGCGAACATTTTCGAAAACGCGTTTTCTTTCCAACCGCTTATGTTAAAGCTGTGAAATTTGCTGTAACACAAAATCTTGTGACCTAGAGTTACATCTGATCGTGATGAAAGTATTGGTCATATGGTGGGGCAGCCATCTTCAAAAACGCAAAAATTTCAAAAAACATGTTTTCTTTCCAACTGCTAATGTTAGAATTGTAAAAACTTTTATAAAGCTTTATATTGTGACTTAGCTGCTTGTATGTCATTGCATTGTCGATGCGCATGGCCACCTCTATCGCTGCTTGCAGCTATATTTATTATTATTTTTTTTATTATTATTATTATTATTATTATTATTCCGCCACTTATTCAACTGCTTATAAAAACAACAGCATAACTCTAAAACTCATGAAACTTGGCACTATGCTAAAGATCTATGCTGTGCATAATCCTATGCAAAATAAATCTCATAGGTCATGTGATCTAGCAGCCATATTGCTTTTTGCGACAATTTTCGACAACCGCTTGAAAATCTTCTTCTCCAGAACCGCTTATGTTACAGCTGTAAAACTAGAATAAAGTTTGTTCAAGAGAAGTGATTTAGTCACATGACCTAGCTGCCATTTTGAATTGTGCGAAAATCTTTAAACATCTTCTCTGCAACCGCTAAGTGCAATGAAGCGCAATTTTGTACATGTGCTCCTTGCAAGGTCCTCTACCAAGTTTGTTCAAACTGCGAATTTTCCATAATCAACATGGCTGCTGTAAGACATTAACCTTTTTATCGCTGTTTAATTGCGTAAATTTGCACTTTATGCATTATGTTTACACTATTTAACTATATTACAGTGTAGCAGACACATGATTACACATAGTCATGACCCCTAAAGGCAATATTGCAGTAAATATTCGCACTGCGCAGTCGCCTTCGTGAAATAAAACATTTGCAAATTTTTATAAAACTTCTGCAAATTGTAGAGGTCTATAGTGAGCATTAGTATGTGCAATTTGAAAGCCATACAATGCATAGCTTGGCGGCCATTTTGTTTCGTATGCGCTGTTTTTAAAAACTATAAAAATCTTCTTCTCCGAAACCGCTTATGGCACAGACTTGAAATTTTGTTTACAGAGTTATCTTATGACTAACATTCAGATTTGTTCAAGAGAAGTTGATAGGTCATGTGGTTTGGCAGCCATTTTGAATTGTTCAAAAACGCTTAACGATATTTTTAAATTAATAATAAAACAAAAACCGTTTTGCAAAAATGCTTTATTTTTGCCATGTTTATTGACATCTATGGTGACAATTACTGTGCTTAATATGGAGGCTGTATATCATATGATCTGGCAGCCATTTTGTTTTTTGCGAATATTTCGAAAATCTATTTTCTCTGCAACCGCTTATGTTAGAACTGTGAAACTTGCTGTATAACCTTATATTGTAACCTAGAGTCACAGTTGTTCATTTTGAAGGAACTGGTCACAAGCTGTGGCAGCCATATTGGTTTACGCGAACATTTCGAAAATGTGTTTTCTTTCCAACCGCTTATGTTAAAGCTGTGAAATTTGCTGTAAAGCAAAATCTTGTGACCTAGAGTTACATCTGATCGTGATGAAAGTATTGGTCATATGGTGGGGCAGCCATCTTGAAAAACGCAAAAATTTCAAAAATGTGTTTTCTTTCCAACTGCTAATGTTAGAATTGTAAAAACGTCTATAAAGCTTTATATTGTGACTTAGCTGCTTGTATGACATTGCAATTTCGATGCGCATGGCCACCTCTATCGCTGCTTGCAGCTATATTTTCTATTTGAATTTCAGCAAGGGGGTCATTGTCAAGAATCATGTATATCCCATCTGATAGTTGACAAAGTATTTCTTGTGTATAATACTCAGTATCCAGCACAAGAACAGATCCGCCCTTGTCTGCATTTTTTTTATCAAAATCTCCTTATCTTTAGCTAGATTTTGCAAAGCTTGCCTTTCTTTGCATGTTAAGTTGTTTTTTGTTGGTTCAAACTTAGATTTTTCCAACAGGGATTTAATATCATTTTGCACAAATTTGATAAGTTTCCACTCGAGGGTTGGTGGTACTACTTTGATTTATTAGTCAGCTCAAAAGATTTTAAATCAAGGGTGGTATTTCCTGTGTAGTGCTCTTACTAGCATCTAATGTATTTATCTCTTGGGTTGAAAAAACATAATTTATGTAAGAACTTACCTGATAAATTCATTTCTTTCATATTAGCAAGAGTCCATGAGCTAGTGACGTATGGGATATACAATCCTACCAGGAGGGGCAAAGTTTCCCAAACCTCAAAATGTCTATAAATACACCCCTCACCACACCCACAATTCAGTTTAAGGAATAGCCAAGTAGTGGAGTGATAAAATAAGGAGTAAAAAAGCATACAAAAAGAGGAACTGGAAATATAATTGTGCTTTTATACAAGAAACATAACCACCATAAAAATAGGGTGGGTCTCATGGACTCTTGCCAATATGAAAGAAATTAATTTATCAGTTAAGTTCTTACATAAATTATGTTTTCTTTCATGTAATTGGCAAGAGTCCATGAGCTAGTGACGTATGGGATAGAAATACCCAAGATGTGGAAGACCACAGAAGAGTCACTAGAGAAGGAGGGATAAAATAACAGCTATTTCTGCTGAAAAAAATTAAATCCAAACAAAAAATAAATAAATATATGTCTTTCTTAAAAACTTAAATCATAAGCAGAAGAATCAAACTGAGACAGCTGCCTGAAGAGCTTTTCTACCAAAGACTGCTTCAGAAGAAGCAAATACATCAAAACTGTAGAATTTAGTAAATGTATGAAAAGAAGACCAAGTTGCTGCTTTGCAAATCTGATCAACTGAAGCTTCATTCTTAAAAAGCCCAAGAAGTAGCGACTGATCTAGTAGAATGAGCTGTGATTCTGTGAGGCAGAGACTGTCCCGCATCCAAATAAGCCTTGTGAATCAAAAACTTTAACCAAGATGCCAAAGAAATGTCAGAAGCTTGCTGGCATTTCCTGGAGCCAGAAAAAACAACAAATAGACTAGAAGTCTTTCTAAAATCCTTAGTAGCTTCGATATAGTATTTCAAAGCTCTTACAACATCTAAAGAATGTAAAGATCTTTCAAGAGCATTCTTAGGATTAGGACACAAGGAAAGAACAACAATTTCCCTACTAAAGTTGTTAGAATTCACAACCTTAGGAAGAAATTTAAACGAAGTCCGCCAAACAGCTTTATCCAGATGAAAAATCAGAAAAGGGGACTCACAAGATAGAGCAGACAGTTCAGAAACTCTTCTAGCAGAAGAGATTGCCAAAAGGAACAACACTTTCCAAGAAGGTAGTTTAATATCCAGAGAGTGCATAGGCTCAAAAGGAGGAGCCTGTAAAGCCCTCAAAACCAAATTAAAGAGAAATAGACTCAATAACCAAAGCCTGAGCAAAACAATGAATATCAGGAAGTTTAGCAATCTTTCTATGAAATAGAACAGAAAGAGCAGAGATTTGTCCCATCAAAGTACTTGCAGACAAAGGCAGAAGATTTCACCCTTAACGATGAAGTAAATCAGCCGTCCAATGTGCCAGAAATAATGAGTATAAAATATAACTTTTATTTGAAAAATGCAGATAAAAGTTCTTGTAACATTGTACAATTATGTATCAAATATCACAGCTAGTGAACCAGTTAGCCTCTGTTCGTGACTACAGCGGCACTTCGTCAGGGATAGGGTTAACATTGATTGGTGCAGTTTAAAAACATGTAATAGCGTATCGTGAATGACCTGGATCTTTAAGCCTATCAAATCATGTGTTATGTTACACGTCATGAGCTTGTTTTAGTAGTATAGATCAACATTCTCATAAGGATTCTTACATGTTTTAAAATTTCACATTTAAAAATGAACATTACAAATTAGCTCCTATACGAATAGGTGAAATAGAAAGTGTGGCCTGAAAATAAGCAATTCCTTATCGGGACATTACCGATGATGCTCATTGCTGTGAGTCAGATTCCTTCATTACGAATCTATTGTTATATTGGCAATTTTGTGGAAACGTGTATATGTATACATAGCAACAAAAATAGTTACATAAAGGTACATATACATAAATATACAAACCTGCAGAAACATAATGCTTGTTGTTATAAGGAAACCTAAGGGATAGTATTTACTTTATTAATATTATCGGGAGTTATTTTGGACGTAAGAATATTTACTTAGGCCTAGATTTAGAGTTTGGCGGTAGCCGTGAAAACCAGCGTTAGAGGCTCCTAACGCTGGTTTTAGGCTACCGCCGGTATTTGGAGTCACTGAAAAAAGGGTCTAACGCTCACTTTTCAGCCGTGACTTTTCCATACCGCAGATCCCCTTACGTCAATTGCGTATCCTATCTTTTCAATGGGATCTTCCTAACTCTGGTATTTAGAGTCGTTTCTGAAGTGAGCGTTAGAGCTCTAACGACAAAACTCCAGCCGCAGAAAAAAAAAAGCAGGAGTTAAGAGCTTTCTGGGCTAACGCCGGTTCATAAAGCTCTTAACTACTGTACCCTAAAGTACACTAACACCCATAAACTACCTATGTACCCCTAAACCGAGGTCCCCCCACATCGCCGCAACTCGATTAAATTTTTTTAACCCCTAATCTGCCAACCGCCACCTACGTTATCCTTATGTACCCCTAATCTGCTGCCCCTAACACCGCCGACCCCTGTATTATATTTATTAAACCCTAACCTGCCCCCCTCAACGTCGCCGCCAGCTACTTACAATAATTAACCCCTAATCTGCCGACCGCAAAGCGCCGCCACCTACGTTATCCTTATGTACCCCTAATCTGCTGCCCCTAACACCGCCGACCCCTATATTATATTTATTAACCCCTAATCTGCCCCCCTCAACGTCGCCGACACCTGCCTACACTTATTAACCCCTAATCTGGCGAGTGGACCTGAGCGCTACTATAATAAAGTTATTAACCCCTAATCCGCCTCACTAACCCTATCATAAATAGTATTAACCCCTAATCTGCCCTCCCTAACATCGCCGACACCTAACTTCAATTATTAACCCCTAATCTGACGACCGGAGCTCACCGCTATTATAATAAATGGATTAACCCCTAAAGCTAAGTCTAACCCTAACACTAACACCCCCCTAAGTTAAATATAATTTACATCTAACGAAATTAATTAACTCTTATTAAATAAATTATTCCTATTTAAAGATAAATACTTACCTGTAAAATAAACCCTAATATAGCTGCAATATAAATTATAATTATATTATAGCTATTTTAGGATTTATATTTATTTTACAGGTAACTTTGTATTTATTTTAACCAGGTACAATAGCTATTAAATAGTTAAGAACTATTTAATAGTTACCTAGTTAAAATAATAACAAAATTACCTGTAAAATAAATCCTAACCTAAGTTATAATTAAACCTAACACTACCCTATCAATAAATTAATTAAATAAAATACCTACAATTACCTACAATAAAACCTAACACTACACTATCAATAAATAAATTAAATACAATTCCTACAAATAACTACAATTACATAAACTAACTAAAGTACAAAAAATAAAAAAGAACTAAGTTACAAAAAATAAAAAAATATTTACAAACATAAGAAAAATATTACAACAATTTTAAACTAATTACACCTACTCTAAGCCCCCTAATAAAATAACAAAGACCCCCAAAATAAAAAAATGCCCTACCCTATTCTAAATTAATAGAGTTAAAAGCTCTTTTACCTTACCAGCCCTGAACAGGGCCCTTTGCGGGGCATGCCCCAAGAAAATCAGCTCTTTTGCCTGTAAAAAAAAACATACAACCCCCCCCCCAACATTACAACCCACCACCCACATACCCCTAATCTAACCCAAACCCCCCTTAAATAAACCTAACACTAAGCCCCTGAAGATCTTCCTACCTTGTCTTCACCTCAACAGGTATCACCGATCCGTCCTGGCATCCGGTGCTGAAGAGGTCCAGAAGAGGCTCCAAAGTCTTCCTCCTATCCGGCAAGAAGAGGACATCCGGACCGGCAAACATCTTCATCCAAGCGGCATCTTCGATCTTCTTCCATCCGGTGCGGAGCGGGTCCATGTTGAAGCAGCCAACGCGGATCCATCCTCTTCTTTCTGCGTCTCCCGACGAATGACGGTTCCTTTAAGGGACGTCATCCAAGATGGCGTCCCTCGAATTCCGATTGGCTGATAGGATTCTATCAGCCAATCGGAATTAAGGTATTCCATCAGCCAATCAGAATCAAGTTCAATCCGATTGGCTGATCCAATCAGCCAATCAGATTGAGCTCGTATTCTATTGGCTGTTCCGATCAGCCAATAGAATGCGAGCTCAATCTGATTGGCTGATTGGATCAGCCAATCGGATTGAACTTGATTCTGATTGGCTGATTCCATCAGCCAATCAGAATATTCCTACCTTAATTCCGATTGGCTGATAGAATCCTATCAGCCAATCGGAATTCGAGGGACGCCATCTTGGATGACGTCCCTTAAAGGAACCGTCATTCGTCGGGAGACGCAGAAAGAAGAGGATGGATCCGCGTTGGCTGCTTCAACATGGATCCCCTCCGCACCGGATGGAAGAAGATCGAAGATGCCGCTTGGATGAAGATGTTTGCCGGTCCGGATGTCCTCTTCTTGCCGGATAGGAGGAAGACTTTGGAGCCTCTTTTTGACCTCTTCAGCACCGTATGCCAGGACGGATCGGTGATACCTGTTGAGGTGAAGACAAGGTAGGAAGATCTTCAGGGGCTTAGTGTTAGGTTTATTTAAGGGGGGTTTGGGTTAGATTAGGGGTATGTGGGTGGTGGGTTGTAATGTTGGGGGGGGGGTATTGTATGTTTTTTTTTACAGGCAAAAGAGCTGATTTTCTTGGGGCATGCCCCGCAAAGGGCCCTGTTCAGGGCTGGTAAGGTAAAAGAGCTTTTAACTCTATTAATTTAGAATAGGGTAGGGCATTTTTTTATTTTGGGGGTCTTTGTTATTTTATTAGGGGGCTTAGAGTAGGTGTAATTAGTTTAAAATTGTTGTAATATTTTTCTTATGTTTGTAAATATTTTTTTATTTTTTGTAACTTAGTTCTTTTTTATTTTTTGTACTTTAGTTAGTTTATGTAATTGTAGTTATTTGTAGGAATTGTATTTAATTTATTTATTGATAGTGTAGTGTTAGGTTAATTGTAGGTAATTGTAGGTATTTTATTTAATTAATTTATTGATAGGGTAGGGTTAGGTTTAATTATAACTTAGGTTAGGATTTATTTTACAGGTAATTTTGTTATTATTTTAACTAGGTAACTATTAAATAGTTCTTAACTATTTAATATCTATTGTACCTGGTTAAAATAATTACAAGTTGCCTGTAAAATAAATATTAATCCTAAAATAGCTACAATGTAATTATAATTTATATTGTAGCTATATTAGGATTTATTTTACAGGTAAGTATTTATCTTTAAATAGGAATAATTTATTTAATAAGAGTTAATTAATTTCGTTAGATGTAAATTATATTTAAGTTAGGGGGGTGTTAGTGTTAGGGTTAGACTTAGCTTTAGGGGTTAATAAATTTATTATAGTAGCGGTGAGCTCCAGTCGGCAGATTAGGGGTTAATAATTGAAGTTAGGTGTCGGCGATGTTAGGGAGGACAGATTAGGGGTTAATACTATTTATGATAGGGTTAGTGAGGCGGATTAGGGGTTAATAACTTTATTATAGTAGCGCTCAGGTCCGCTCGGCCGATTAGGGGTTAATAAGTGTAGGCAGGTGTCGGCGACGTTGAGGGGGGCAGATTAGGGGTTAATAAATATAATATAGGGGTCGGCGGTGTTAGGGGCAGCAGATTAGGGGTACATAAGGATAACGTAGGTGGCGGCGCTTTGCGGTCGGCAGATTAGGGGTTAATTATTGTAAGTAGCTGGCGGCGACGTTGTGGGGGGCAGGTTAGGGGTTAATAAATATAATATAGGGGTCGGCGGTGTTAGGGGCAGCAGATTAGGGGTACATAGGGATAATGTAA
The DNA here is from genome assembly GCF_027579735.1 of Bombina bombina. Taxonomy (NCBI): domain Eukaryota; kingdom Metazoa; phylum Chordata; class Amphibia; order Anura; family Bombinatoridae; genus Bombina; species Bombina bombina. The sequence continues at coordinate 2,808,419 of NC_069499.1, forward strand.
GTTGCGGAGGTTTACGGAGCGGAAGATTAGGGGTTAATAATAATATGCAGGGGTCAGCGATAGCGGGAGCGGCAGATTAGGGGTGTTACAAACTGCTGTTTGTAACTGGCCCTTTAAATGGAAAATTGCCCTGCTTCCCTGGATTTTGGAGAAGCCTATTTGCCAGCCTCCTTCCACATGACTATGGCCCCTGGAAGATTGTGCCCCTGAGGACATATTGACTTTTGTTGTGTGTGTGTGGCCCTTTAAGAACCGTCTGGGGACATATTGTGACTTTGGTTAACAATGCCCCTTTAAGACTATGTCCCCAGACCTGTGAAATGACTTGTCCCTGGCTTTCTCCCACTTGGTTCAGTTTCATTGTGTGCCATTAAGAGTTAAATTTTGTTCAGCTTCAAGAAACCTATTCTAAATACAAGTTTGCTGGGATCAGCTCTAATTAGGTTTAGTGATAAACTTTCCCATTGTCTAATCAGACTGCTAGTGATAAGGTGGACTGCATTGTTTTATTGTGTGTAATGTTATCTGCTGAAGTAATGTTGTGGCCTGGCAAAGGGAGTGTCTCTCTATCTAATATCAAATGTGTGATGGGGGATTTTATGCCTCCCCCTGAGAGTGTCCTGTTTGCATGTAACCTCAATAAAAAGCAGGCTGTGTGCTCCAGCACATGAGACCTATTTCTGACCCTCTAACTTGCAGCTTTGACTCATGTTTGTAGGGGACAGCTTCAGCTATAATCACTACAGGGATTGCTATGCTTTTCATACTCCCTTAGCTACGGGGATTGCTACAGAAGGAAGAGGTTCACCTACTGGAGCCTGGTCATAGGTCCAGGGCGCAGAGCAGACGGCGAGATACCAGCCCAGCAGCGGTGGTTCGTGGAGTCTGCGTTACTTATGGTGGCTACGCAGCAGTTATAGAGTCTACGGTGCTGCTGCTCCTTTGGTGAGCGCTAGGAGCATCCTTTTCTACGGTCCAACTTCCAGCCAGCCTGGAGGCAACCGTAACATTTGGCGGCAGCGGTGGGATAGGCGTCCTAGTGCAAGGAGCAGCACCACAACAGCACTGGTATCGTAGGAAAGTTATTGAGGGCAACGCTAGCCACTGCGCAGCGTCCCTACCTACAGCAGCATGGAGCTGACAAGACACTGGTCAGAACCCTGTGAAGAGCACCTCAACCTGATCCGTCGCTATGAGGGCGCTGATTTCGTTCCAGAGGTAAAGAGGCGGCTAGTCCGATATGGTCCAGACCCTGCACAGGAGGTAGTCAGTCGCCTCATCCGGGAATTGGCTACTGAGAACAAAGCGGCACGAGCCTTTGAGCGCCAACTGTGGAGTTTGAGGGTATGGACACCTGGTCTCTCTCCCCATTCGCAGCATTTTCCACAGGGAGAGGAGAGCAGCGACCTCCCTCTCCAGCGGCAGTATACTGTGCAGAGGGAAGAGACAACCGGTCTCCTTCCCCAACCCCAACCAGAGATACCAGAGGCAGCAGGCCTCATAGACTGGTCCTTTGAGGACCCCCAGCAGGCAGGTGGAGATGGGACCGCAGTCTCTCTACCGGCCCTACAGGGATGCTGGGCAGGCGGCCCAGATCCCCAGCGACAGACCCAGCTACAGGGAGGGGAGAGCATCGACCTCCCTCCCCAGCCGGAGTGTGCCTTCCAGGGAGAGGAGACAACCGGTCTCTCTCCCCAGCCGCAGCATGTTCCACAGGAAGCGGAGAGCATCGACCTCCCTTCCCAACGGCCGCCGGAGTATCAGGAGGAGGAGGTAAGCCAATCTCCCCCTCCCCAGCTAACTCCTAACTTGGGCCCAGGGTTAACAGTGGAGATGTTAACCCCCACTGACCCCCACGTTCCCTTTGCCACCGGGCAGGACTATGCCCCAATTCCCCCAGCAGAAGAGCTGGCATCAGGACAGAGCGCTGCTGGCCTCTGCCCTACAGACCTTGTCCTTGTTACAGAACTGGCCTGCAAACCCCTCACCCCAGCAGAAGCGCTGGCACCAGGGCAGAGTGCCGCTGGCCTCTGCCCCCCAAGTACCATCAGCTATTTGCCCAGCTGCGCCAGGAAGGCCGAGGATGCTACACTTTCATCCTACAACCTGAAACTTACAGGCCAGTACTACGTATTGTGGGGGGGCTACTTTGCTGCTAACGATTATTTGTGGGTGGGTTGCGAGACTAACTTAGGCACTGACCGGCAGAAGGTCAGGTGCCTGGTTAGTCTCCCTCCAAAAGGGGAGATATGTTACAAACTGCTGTTTGTAACTGGCCCTTTAAATGGAAAATTGCCCTGCTTCCCTGGATTTTGGAGAAGCCTATTTGCCAGCCTCCTTCCACATGACTATGGCCCCTGGAAGATTGTGCCCCTGAGGACATATTGACTTTTGTTGTGTGTGTGTGGCCCTTTAAGAACCGTCTGGGGACATATTGTGACTTGTGAAATGACTTGTCCCTGGCTTTCTCCCACTTGGTTCAGTTTCATTGTGTGCCATTAAGAGTTAAATTTTGTTCAGCTTCAAGAAACCTATTCTAAATACAAGTTTGCTGGGATCAGCTCTAATTAGGTTTAGTGATAAACTTTCCCATTGTCTAATCAGACTGCTAGTGATAAGGTGGACTGCATTGTTTTATTGTGTGTAATGTTATCTGCTGAAGTAATGTTGTGGCCTGTCAAAGGGAGTGTCTCTCTATCTAATATCAAATGTGTGATGGGGGATTTTATGCCTCCCCCTGAGAGTGTCCTGTTTGCATGTAACCTCAATAAAAAGGAGGCTGTGTGCTCCAGCACATGAGACCTATTTCTGACCCTCTAACTTGCAGCTTTGACTCATGTTTGTAGGGGACAGGTTCAGCTATAATCACTACAGGGATTGCTATGCTTTTCATACTCCCTTAGCTACGGGGATTGCTACAGAAGGAAGAGGTTCACCTACTGGAGCCTGGTCGTAGGTCCAGGGCGCAGAGCAGACGGCAAGATACCAGCCCAGCAGCGGTGGTTCATGGAGTCTGCGTTACTTATGGTGGCTACGCAGCAGTTAGAGTGACTACGGTGCTGCTGCTCCTTTGGTGAGCGCTAGGAGCATCCTTTTCTACGGTCCAACTTCCAGCCAGCCTGGAGGCAACCGTAACAAGGGGTTAATAAGTGTAAGGTTAGGGGTGTTTAGACTCGGGGTACATGTTAGAGTGTTAGGTGCAGACTTAGGAAGTGTTTCCCCATAGGAAACAATGGGGCTGCGTTAGGAGCTGAACGCAGCTTTTTTGCAGGTGTTAGGTTTTTTTTCAGCTCAAACAGCCCCATTGTTTCCTATGGGAGAATCGTGCACGAGCACGTTTTTGAGGCTGGCCGCGTCCGTAAGCAACTCTGGTATCGAGAGTTGCATTTGCGGTAAAAATGCACTACGCTCCTTTTCTGGAGCCTAACGCAGCATTTTTTTGGACTCTCGATACCAGAGTTAAATTTATGGTGCGGCCAGAAAAAAGCCAGCGTAGCGTTAACAACCCATCTACCGCCAAACTCCAAATCTAGGCCTTAGGTTTTTAATTTTGGTTTTATTTTGATGTTACCATATCCAAACCTAAAGCCGTGCCAGAGATGTGTTATATTATTGAGTGATATTAATGTGATATTATAAATGCAAAATGTTATACTCACTATTTCTGGCACATTGGACGGCTGATTTACTTCATCGTTAAGGGTGAAATCTTCTGCCATTGTTTATTGCTTAAACGGATCGGGCTTATCCGCTACAATCAGCCGTTATTATATCCTCACCTGGTTTTGTCTTATACACCCTAAAGAGGCCACTATTCCTTGCTGAATTACAACATTGGTTCCCAAGGCGTGTTTGCTAACAACATTAAGAGCCCAGCGAGGATCAAGCTGTGTGGAACCGGGACGTGGCAGCTGTACGCCAAATCAAACCGGTTGAGTGCATACTACAAATATTTACTGTGCAAGTTAGCTGAATACAATAATGACATGACGAATAAGTTATCTTAACGAGAAAATTGTCATCATGGTATAAGAGACATTGGTATAAAGTTAAGTGCTGTATCATTTACTCAAATACATATTTTATACGAGTTTACCTAATATACATGCACCTAAAGAAATTGCAACCAATCACTCTGAATTACAACAGCAGTGCACAGTTCATTAGCCCTTAGAGCCTTATACACTGTACTGACAAAGGCATCAATAAGGGCTGAATATATATCAGACGTATCTTCAATTCATGTGTGTTTTCTAAAATACTTGCAGACAAAACCTTATCCAAACCATCCTGAAGAAATTGTAAAATTCTAGGAATTCTAAAAGAATGCCAAGAGAATTTGAGAAGTACACCAAGAAATATAGGTTTTCCAAACCCGATTATAAATCTTCATAGAAACAGACTTACGAGCCTGTAGCATAGTATTAATCACTGAGTCAGAGAAACCTCTATAACTAAGCATTAAGCGTTCATTTTCCATACCTTCAAATTTAGCGATTTGAGACCCTGATGGAAAAACGGCCCTTGAGACAGAAGGTCTGGCCTTAAAGGAAATGGCCAAGGTTGGCAACTGGACATCCGGACAAGATCCGCATACCAAAACCTGTGAGGCCATGCTGGTGCTATCAGAAACACATGCGATTGTTCCATTATGATCTTGGAGATCACCCTTGGAAGGAGAACTAGAGGCAGAAAAATTTAAGCAGGTTGGTAAAACCAAGGAACTGCTAACGCATCCACCATCTCCGCTGAGGATCCCTGGACTTGGAAAGGTACCTGTGAAGCTTCTTGTTTAGATTGGACGCCATCAGATCTATTTCGGAAAGACCCCACATCTGTACAATCTGATTAAATAGATCTGGATGGAGAGACTGCTCCCCTGAATGTAAGGACTGGCAGCTGAGATAATCCGCTTCCCAATTGTCTACACCTGGGATATGTATCGCAGAAATTAGACAGGAATTGGATTCCGTCCAAGACAGTATCCGAGATACTTCTTTTATTGCTAAAGGACTGCGAGTCTCCCCCTGATGATTGACATATGCCACAGTTGTGATATTTTCTGTCTGAAAAAGGATGAATAATTCTCTCTTTAATAGAAGCCAAGCCTGAAGAGCCCTGAAAATAGCACAGAGTTCTAAAATATTGATTAGTAACCTCGTTTCTTGAGGATTCCAAACTCCTTGTGCTGTCAGAGACCCCCAAACAGCTCCCCAACCTGTGAGACTTGCATCTGTTGAAATCACACTCCTGGAAGGATTAACAAAAGAGGCCCCTTGAGGAATCCGATGATGGTCCAATCACCAGGACAGAGAGAGTTGAATGTTGGGATTTAAGTATATCAACTGTTATATCCGAGTATAATCCCTGCACCATTGATTCAACATGCAAAGCTGCAGAGGTCGCATATGAAAATGAGTAAAGGGGATTGCGTCCAATGCTGCAATTATGAGAACTAAAACTTCCATGCACATAGCCACTGAAGGGAATGATCGAGACTGAAGGTTTCAACAAGCAGAAACCAATTTCATTTGTGTCTTGTCTGTTAGAGACAGAGTCATGGACACTGAATCTATTTGGAAACTTAAAAAGGTGACCTTTAACTGAGGAATCAATAAACTCTTTGGTAAATTGATCCTCCAACCATGTTTTTGAAAAAAAAACACAAGTTGATTTGTGTGAGATTCTGCTAAATGAAAAGATTGAGTCAGTACCAAGATACCGTCCAAATAAAGAAATACCGCAATACCCTGCTCTCTGATTACAGATAGAAGGGCACCGAAACCTTCAAAAAGATTCTTGGAGCGGTTGTTAGGCCAAATGGAAGAGCAACAAATTGGTAATGCTTGTCTAGAAAAGATCATCTCAGAAATCGATAGTGGTCTGGATGAATCGGAATGGGAAGATACGCATCCTGTAAGTCTATTGAGGACATGTAATGACCTTGCTGAACAAAAGGCAGAATAATCCTTATAGTCACCATCTTGAAATGTGGGACCCTTACAAATTGATTAAAAAACTTCAGATCCGGGGGGGCGTGTCCGTGCAGCGTTCAGGACTAAACGCATTTTCTGCTAGCTCTGGTAGAATCCTTGGTAATCCGCCGATTATCATTAAATAACAGCTAAAGTAAGACTAAAAAATACAGCCTCTCCACAGTACTGGTAACTGTGGCTCTATATATCATCATCTGGCTGTTTATATGACATCGGGGGTACAGAACGGAACAATAAGGCCTAAGGCGGCGGCCTACTATACTTAGGCATTCACCTCCCCCCCCCCCCGGGAAGAGCCGGGTTACCGGTGCCGTCTGAATTAACGGACTTACTGGGTCTCTTCAAACTGTATCACTTTCCGGACTATAAACTAACTTACTGCTCAATACCACGTTTGTGTTACAAGATCCTTGGGGACAGAGAAATAACAACCCATCATTATGGCGGATAAGGCAGATGAGTACAGCTCAACACCTCTTGTGGTTTTACCTGCAAAGCTTGAATCCCTTATGAAACGGCTAATTGACAGGGCACCGTATGACTACATGATGAACCGATTGGCTATGGAGAGTGAGATGGGTAGAGAACGGGAGGATCATTTAAAGACAAAGCAACATTGCAGCCCGGACACTGCGGCAATCCTCTCTACATCACAGGCCACACATAAGCCTAAGCAAACCTTCATGGCTTCGGATATATACAGGTCAGTTCATACAGGCAATGCGACAGCTCGGTCCCTACAGATACTGGCTGGGACTTCGCATAATGACAGTGCTGATTTGTTACCCGCGGAAGCAGGATACATTGGCACACTGCCAGACATGATGAGGTGCTTCGTAGAAGAGGGAGCGTCTGACTTTCCCACTGTGGCACAGAACTCTACTTCGCGAGAAGCAACAACCCCACAGACACAGCAAAGTCCCACACTCACCAGCTCACGGATCCCTTAGAGAGCACAGTCCTGTTAGACACTGCATCACATAGGCTGCATTTAAACTCTGCTGAGTTTCACACAAATCCAGGAATACCTTTACCTCTCACCGCTGCAACACTTGAACAGGATAAGCAGCCTCAGCATTTAAGACCGCCATTTGGAATACCGGTGAAACAGGCTAAAACGTCCTGTGAATATCATCAGGGGGGTGGATGACTCCCTCTTGAGATTTGTTTTTGTGACTGTTGGGACTCTTCTTCTTCATCACCACACAGTCCTCCCTTCTAGCCCAGGCAGAGAACTGATGCATCCTGTTACACGGACGGCTGATAGGGAGGGCAAGGGCTAATATCTTTAGTGACTTGCTTGAACCACATTAATGCCCGGCTCCACCACAAATATTTGGACTCTCATCCATATATGGATAATTGTGTGGTTTAGTAAGATACTGTTGAAATATAGTTTTGTTTAATGTTAGCTTACATTTAGAATAAGAGTTCAGTTTTACGTTTTATAATTCTTGTAGATTTATGCAGCAGTGAGTTGCTATGTGACAATAATGTTGGGCTAATTATGGGGCTGATCTCTCCCGTGATGGCCTGTATAGGATATCGAGGTGGGGATATAATTTTACTTATGACGCTACCTGGGTGCTGACTCCACGTGGCTAGCGGCCGAGGTCGCAGGGTGATATATCTCAGGAGGCCAACACGGATCCTCACAGAGAATCAAATAAAATAACAATTAACATGCAGGGAACTAATTTTAATGTATTCAAATTTAATGGGTTAATTGAGATCGTAATGCCAATGAGATGTCCCTACTATCCAATTTGTAAGATCTAGCTGAGAATACCCTCTCCTATAGCAACCCCCCCCCCCCCCCACACACACACAGTTATGTGACTCCAGCTTCACTTACCACATCTATGTTTAATGGGAGCAGAAATTATATATGTTTATTGATTGTCCGGACTCACTCACTTTTCCCTAATATAGTTTTATTCATTGTGTATTCATGTTCCAAAGAAGGTTATCACATCTTAGAGAACTCCCAATTTCTTTTGCTCATCACATTTGGGATCCAAGAGCGATCCAATTAAATTATATTTGGGACTCAAAATTAGAATATATATATAAAATGAGGATAGAAATGTATAAGCCTTACTATGATACATGTGACAGTATCAAGCCTGATTGTATTGTTTTATATCTGAGAACAAGTACTAAGTATTTTTGTCATTTGCAAAGTCCTCAATAAAAAAAATTAAAAAAAACAAAAAAAAAAAACCTTCAGATGCAGAACTGGTTTGAAAGAATTTTCATTCTTCGGGACAATGAATAGATTTGAATAATAACCCAGACCCCTTTCCAGAAGTGGAACTGGTACAATTACTCCTGAAAGCTCTAGATCTGAAACACACTTCAGAAAGGCTTGAGCTTTCACAGGATTTGTTGAAACATGAGAGAAAAAAATCTTCTCACAGGTCGTCTTATTCCGAAACCTATTCAATACCCCTAAGAGACAATATTCTGAATCAAATGATTCTGAATGGAACCTGCCCAAACGTCTTGAAATAATTTATATCTGCCCCCCACCAGCAGAACTTGATTGAGGATCGCACCTTCATGCACACTTAGGGGCTGACTTTGGCTTTTTATAAGGCTTGGATTTATTCCAATTCGAAGATGGCTTCCAATTGGAGCCAGAGTCCTTAGGGGAAGGAGTGGTTTTCTGTTCTCTATTCTGACGAAAGGAACAAAACCGATTAGAAGCTTTAGATTTACCCTTAGACTTTTTATCCTGGGGCAAAAAAACTCCCTTCCCCCAGTAATAGTGGAAATAATAGAATCCAGCTAACCAAACAAATTATTACCCTGGAATGAACGAGATAGTAATCTAGACTTAGATACCATGTCAGCATTCCATGATTTGAGCCATAAAGCTCTTCTAGCTAAAATAGCCAAAGACATAAATTTAACATTAATCTTGATGATATCAAAAATAGCATCACAGATAAAATGATTAGCATGTTGAAGCAAACAAACAATGCTATGCAAATCAGAATCTTTTTCCCGATGTGCTAAGCTATCCAACCAAAAAGTTAACGCAGCCGCAACATCAGCCATAGAAATGGCAGGTCTGAGAATATAGCCAGAATATTAATAAGCTTTCCTTAGATAAGATTCAATCTTCCTATCTAAAGGATCCTTAAAACAGGTACTATCTTCCATAAGAATAGTAGTACGTTTAGCAAGAGTAGAAATAGCCCCATCAATCTTTGGGACTTTTTCCCAAAACTCTAACTTAGCTACTGGCAAAGGATACAACCTTTTAAACCTTGAAGAAGGAACAAAAGAAGTACCAGGCTTAGACCATTCCCTAGCAATCATATCAGAAATAGCATCATGAACAGGAAAAACCTCTGGAGTAACCACAGGAGGTTTATAAACAGAATTTAATAGTTTACTGGATTTATTATCAAGAGGACTAGACTCCTCAATATCCAAAGTTATCAATACTTCTTTTAACAAAGAATGAATATACTCAAACTTAAAAAGATAAGTTGATTTATCAGTATCAATATCTGAAGTACGGTCTTCTGAATCAGAGAGATCCTCATCAGAGGTGGATATGTCAGTATGTTGTCGGTCATTACAAATTTCATCATCATTATGAGAAGTTTTAAAAGACCTTTTACGTTTATTTGAAGGCAGTATAGCAGCCATTGGCCTCTATGTATCAAGCCGTCTACTTCCCTGCATTCACCGGCCCAATACCCTCGCCTAAGCTCGCCTACCATCGTCGCCACAGACCTGAATACGTTCGCCAAAGTTATCAAGAAAGCGGTCAAGAATCCGCGCACCAAGTACGGAGCGATGAGCAGCGGACTGTTGTTAACTGACAGTCATCGATCTCGCTGCTCATCGGCTTCTTTGCAGCTTTCTTGCTAGCCTGTCACTAAGCACCCACACTATACTTTACTGTTTTACCCCCTAAACCGCCGCTCCTGGAGCCCCCCGCACCTAAATAAAGTTATTACCCCCTAAACCGCGGCTCCTGGACCCCGCCGCAACCTACATTATATGTATTAACCCCTAAACCACCGCTCCCGGACCCCGCTGCCACCTATATTAAACTTATTAACCCCTAAACCTAAGTCTAACACTAACACCCCCCTAACTTAAATATTATTTAAATAAATCTAAATACATATTACAATTATTAACTAAATTATTCCTATTTAAAACTAAATACTTACCTGTAAAATAAACCCTAAAATAGCTACAATATAACTAATAACTATTTAATAGCTACCTAGTTAAAATAAAGACAACTTTACCTGTAAAATAAATCCTAACCTAAGTTACAAATACACCTAACACTACACTATCATTAAATTAATTTTTAAAAATTAACTACAATTACCTAAAATTAAATACAATTAAATAAACTAAACTATATAGTACAAAAAAAAAACAAACAGTAAATTACAGAAAATAAAAAAAATACAAGAACTTTAAACTAATTACACCTAATCTAAGCCCCCTAATAAAAAAAATTAAAAAAATTGCCCTACCCTATACTAAATTACAAAGTAATCAGCTCTTTTACCAGTCCTTAAAAGGGCTTTTTGCGGGGCATTGCCCCAAAGTAATCAGCTCTTTTATCTGTAAAAAACAAACAAACAACCCCCCAACATTACAACCCACCACCCACACACCCCTTCTCTAAAACCCACCCAAACCCCCCTTAAAAAAAACTAACACTAACCCCCTGAAGATCACCCTACCTTGAGCCGTGTTCACCCAGCCGGGCCGAATTCTTCATCCAAGCGGGGCAGAAGAGGTCCTCCATCCAGCCGAAGTCTTCATCCAAGTGGCGTCTTCTATCTTCAATCATCCGGAGCGGAGCCATCTTCCATCCAGCCGATGCAGAGCCATCTTCTTCCAACGACGTCCTAACACCGAATGCCTGGTCCTTTAAATGACGTCATCCAAGATGGCGTCCCTCGAATTCCGATTGGCTGATAGGATTCTATCAGCCAATTTGGAATTAAGGTAGGAAAAATCAGATTGGTTGATTTAATCAGCCAATCGGATTGAAGTTCAATCCGATTGGCTGATTGGATGAGCCAATAGACTGCAAGGTCAATTCTATTGGCTGATCCAATCAGCCATTCGGATTGAACTTCAATCCGATTGGCTGATTAAATCAACCAATTGGATTTTTCCTACCTTAATTCTGATTGCCTGATAGAATCCTATCAGCCAATCGGAATTCGAGGGATGCCATCTTGGATGACGTCATTTAAAGGACCAGGCATTCGGTGTTAGGACGTCACTGGAAGAAGATGGCTCCGTGTCGGCTGGATGGAAGATGGCTCCGCTCCGGATGATTGAAGATAGAAGACGCCGCTTGGATGAAGACTTTGGCCGGATGGAGGACCTCTTCTGCCCCGCTTGGATGAAGAATTCAGCCCGGCTGGGTGAAAACGGCTCAAGGTAGGTTGATCTTCAGGGGGTTAGTTTTAGGTTTTTTTAAGGGGGGTTTGGGTGGGTTTTAGAGTAGGGGTGTTTGGGTGGTGGGTTGTAATGTTGGGGTTTTTTTTTTTTTTTTTTACAGGTAAAAGAGCTGATTACTTTGGGGCAATGCCTCACAAAAAGCCCTTTTAAGGGCTGGTAAAAGAGCTGATTACTTTGTAATTTAGTATAGGGTAGGGCATTTTATTATTTTGGGTTTTTATTTTAATTTTATTAGGGGGCTTAGATTAGGTGTAATTAGTTTAAAGTTCTTGTATTTTTTTTATTTTCTGTAATTTAGTGTTTGTGTTTTTTTGTACTATTGTTTAGTTTATTTAATTGTATTTAATTTTAGGTAATTGTAGTAAATTTTTTTAATTAATTTAATGATAGTGTAGTGTTAGGTGTATTTGTAACTTAGGTTAGGATTTATTTTACAGGTAATTTTGTAGTTATTTTAACTAGGTAGCTATTAAATTGTTAATAACTATTTAATAGCTATTGTACCTAGTTAAAATAAATACAAAGTTGCCTGTAAAATAAAAAGAAATCCTAAAATAGCTACAATATAACTATTAGTTATATTGTAGCTATTTTAGGGTTTATTTTACAGGTAAGTATTTAGTTTTAAATAGGAATAATTTAGTTAATAATTGTAATATGTATTTAGATTTATTTAAGTAATATTTAAGTTAGGGGGGTGTTAGTGTTAGACTTAGGTTAAGGGGTTAATAAGTTTAATATAGGTGGCGGCAGGGTCCGGGAGCAGTGGTTTAGGGGTTAAACATTTAATTTAGTTGCGGCGGGGTGCGGGAGCGGCGGTTTAGGGGTTAAACATTTAATTTAGTTGCAGCGGGGTCCGGGATCCACAGGATAGGGGTTAATAACTTTAATATAGGTGGCGGCGGTATAGGGGGCGGCAGATTAGGGGTTAATAGGTATAATGTAGGTGGCGGCGGGGTCCGGGAGTGGCAGTTTAGGGGTTAATATATTTATTATAGTTGCGGCGGGGTACAGGAGTGGCGGTTTAGGGGGTAATAACTTTATTTAGGTGGCAGCGGTGTAGGGGGGGAGATTAGGGGTGTTTAGACTTGGGGTTCATGTTAGGGTGTTAGGTGCAGACATCTCCCATAGAAATCAATGGGATATCGGGCAGCAGTGAACATGAGCTTTCGCTGCTGTCAGACTCCCATTGATTCCTATGGGATCCGCCGCCTCCAGGGCGGCGGATTGAAAGCCAGGTAAGCTGGGCCAGAATACTGCCGAGCGTACCTGCTAGTTATTTGATAACTAGCAAAAGTAGTCAGATTGTGCCGAACTTGCGTTCGGCACATCTGGAATGATGTAAGAATCGATCTGTGTCGGACTGAGACCAGCTGATCGTAGCTCACGTCACTATATTCTACTTTTGCTGGTCTCTAGCCTTTGATAACTAAGGCGAATCAGCCTCGCCACAAATACGCTGCGGAATTCCAGCGTATTTGCGGTTGGCGGCTTGATAACTAGAGGCCATAGCCTTCTGTATCGCATCAGCAATATAATTTTTCATATCAACAGGGATATCATGTACTTTAGATGTTGAAGGAACAACAGATACTGTACTAGCACTAATAGAAACCTTTTCTGCATGCAAAAGCTCATCATGACAACTGTTACACACTACAGCTGGAGATATAATCTCCACTAACTTACAACAAATACACTTAGCTTTGGTAGAACTGTGTTCAGGCAGCATGGTTCCTACAGCGACTTCTGAGACAGGATAAGATTGAGACATATTGTAAAATGTAAAAGAAAAAATAACATTTAAACAGAAATATCTTATTTCCACATATAGCAGTTTCCAGAATGGGAAAAAAGGCAAATGCTAAAATTGACAAAAAAGCAAATAGCATAGCCCTCTGAGCATAAAGAAAGCAAAGAGCATATAGGAAGTGGGTTAAAATATAAATACATTTCTGGGCGCCAAGAATGACGCACGACGCAAAAGGAAGTTGAGAAATTATTTGATGCCAATAAACATCCGGAAATGACACAACTTGTGTCATAACAAAAACAAATCCATGTCAAACAACCTAGCATCAATTAAGACGCCGGAAATGACGAACTTGCATCATTACGGACGCATATTCGCACCAAACAATTCTCGCGCCAAGAATGATGCAATAAATAAAACAGCATTTTGCGTCCTTGCATGCCTAATTTGTCCGCAAGTTTTCAAAGAAATAAAAAGTCAAATTGAAAAAGACTATACCCCAGGTAAGACAAAGTTCCTAAAACATGATTCTCATAACAAAACTGCCAGACTGCAAAGGGAAATACACATAGACCGACTCATGGCAAATATAAGTAAAATACATATATTTCAAACTTTATATTAATACATAAAGCACCAAACCATAGCTGAGAGTGTCTTAAATAATAATAACCAGTACTGAAAACTATCAGCAGAGGTAATGGTATATACAAGAGTATATTGTCGATCTGAAAAGGGAGGTAGGAGATGAATCCCTACGACCAATAACAGAGAACCCTAGAAAAGATTTCCCGCGAGGGAAAACATAAAATCAATAGGCGATACTCTCTTCACATTCCTCTGACAAACACTGTACTCTGAGAGGAATTGGGCTTCAGAATGCATAGAAGCGCTTATCATAGAAGAAATCATCAAGCACAAACTTACTTCACCACCTCCATAGGAGGCAAAGTTTGTAAAACTGAATTGTGGGTGGGGTGAGTAGTGATGTCGCGAACAGTTCGCTGGAGAACAGTTCCCGGCAAACATAGCTTGTTCGCGTTTGCCGCTGCAGGCGAACATATGCGATGTTCGATCCGCCCCCTATTTGTCATCATTAAGGAAACTTTGACCCTGTATCTCACAGCCTTCTGACACATTTGAGCCAATCAGCAGCAGACACTCCCTCACAGACCCTCCCAGCTCCTGGGCAGCAGCCATTTTAGATTCATTACGATCTTGCTTTCTTAGTGAGAGGAGCTTTAGTGTTGCTGCTGCTGACATTATAGGGAAATAGATAGCTAGGCTAGTGTATTTAGTGTCCACTACAGTCCTGAAGGACTCATCTCATCTCTGCTGCAAGGACAGCACCTCAAAAAGCCCTTTTTAGGGCTAGAACTTCAGTAGTTTTTTCTTCTTTTTTTTCATTTGTAATTTTATTTGTATTTGCCTGGCTTTCAGCCTGTGTGTGAGGCTCACAGCATATACTGTGATTAGTGCCACCACTGATATCTGCTTAACATTAGTGTAAATTTAAACAACAAAACTTTTAAATCATTTTGCTAGTGTAATATAATTTCATTTCTATCAGGCCTGTGTGTCAGGCTTACACAGCATATACTGTGGTTAATTGCTCTGTGCCAGCCACCACTCATATCTGCTTAACATTAGTGTAAATTTAAACAACAAAACTTTTAAATCATTTTGCTAGTGTAATCTAATTTCATTTTCTGTCAGGCCTGTGTGTCAGGCTTACACAGCATACACTGTGGTTAATTGCTGTGCCAGCAGTCACCACTCATATCTGCTTAACATTATTTTCAATTTAAAAAAACACTTTTAAATCATTTTGCTAGTGTAATCTAATTTCATTTTCTATCAGGCCTGTGTGTCAGGCTTACACAGCATACACTGTGGTTAATTGCTGTGCCAGCAGTCACCACTCATATCTGCTTAACATTATTTTCAATTTAAAAAAAAACTTTTAAATCATTTTGCTAGTGTAATCTAATTTCATTTTCTATCAGGCCTGTGTGTCAGGCTTACACAGCATACACTGTGGTTAATTGCTGTGCCAGCAGCCACCACTCATATCTGCTTAACATTATTTTAAATGTAAAAAAAAAACTTTTAAATCATTTTGCTAGTGTAATCTAATTTCATTTTCTATCAGGCCTGTGTGTCAGGCTTACACAGCATACACTGTGGTTAATTGCTGTGCCAGCAGCCACCACTCATATCTGCTTAACATTATTTTAAATGTAAAAAAAAAACTTTTAAATCATTTTGCTAGTGTAATCTAATTTCATTTTCTATCAGGCCTGTGTGTCAGGCTTACACAGCATACACTGTGGTTAATTGCTGTGCCAGCAGCCACCACTCATATCTGCTTAACATTATTTTAAATGTAAAAAAAAAACTCTTAAATCATTTTGCTAGTGTAATCTAATTTCATTTTCTATCAGGCCTGTGTGTCAGGCTTACACAGCATACACTGTGGTTAATTGCTGTGCAAGCAGCCACCACTCATATCTGCTTAACATTATTTTAAATGTAAAAAAAAAAACTCTTAAATCATTTTGCTAGTGTAATCTAAATTCATTTTCTTTCAGGCCTGTGTGTCAGGCTTCTGTGGTTAATTGCTGTGCCAGCAGCCACCACTCATATCTGCTTAACATTATTGTAAATTAAAAAAAAAAAAACTTTTAAATCATTTTGCTAGTGTAATCTAATTTCATTTTCTATCAGGCCTGTGTCTCAGGCTCAAACAGCATACACTGTGGTTAATTGCTGTGCAAGCAGCCACCACTCATATCTGCTTAACATTATTTTAAATGTAAAAAAACCTTTTAAATCATTTTGCTAGTGTAATCTAATTTCATTTTCTATCAGGCCTGTGTGTCAGGCTTCTGTGGTTAATTGCTGTGTTAGGAGCCACCACACATATCTGCTTAACATTATTGTAAATTTTAAAAAAAAACTTTTAAATCATTTTGCTAGTGTAATCTAATTTCATTTTCTATCAGGCCTGTGTGTCAGGCTTCTGTGGTTAATTGCTGTGCCAGCAGCCACCACTCATATCTGCTTAACATTAGTGTAAATTTAAACAACCAAACTTTTAAATCATTTTGCTAGTGTAATCTAATTTCATTTTCTATCAGGCCTGTGTGTCAGGCTTACACAGCATACACTGTGGTTAATTGCTGTGCCAACAGCCACCACTCATATCTGCTTAACATTATTTTAACTTAAAAAAAAAACTACTTTTAAATCATTTTGCTAGTGTAATCTAATTTCATTTTCTATCAGGCCTGTGTGTCAGGTTTCTGTGGTTAATTGCTGTGCCAGCAACCACCACTCATATCTGCTTAACATTATTTTAAATAAAAAAAACAACTTTTAAATCATTTTGCTAGTGTAATCTAATTTCATTTTCTATCAGGCCTGTGTGTCAGGCTTCTGTGGTTAATTGCTGTGCCAGCAGCCACCACTCATATCTGCTTAACATTATTGTAAATTTAAAAAAAAAAAAAAACTTTTAAATCATTTTGCTAGTGTAATCTAATTTCATTTTCTATCAGGCCTGTGTGTCAGGCTTCTGTGGTTAATTGCTGTGCCAGCAGCCACCACTCATATCTGCTTAACATTATTTTAAATGTAAAAAAAAAAACTTTTAAATAATTTTGCTAGTGTAATCTAATTTCTTTTTCTATCAGGCCTGTGTGTCAGGCTTCTGTGGTTAATTGCTGTGCCAGCAGCCACCACTCATATCTGCTTAACATTATTTTAAATTTAAAAAAACAACAACTTTTAAATCATTTTGCTAGTGTAATCTAATTTCATTTTCTATCAGGCCTGTGTGTCAGGCTTCTGTGGTTAATTGCTGTGCCAGCAGCCACCACTCATATCTGCTTAACATTATTGTAAATTTAAAAAAAAAAACTTTTAAATCATTTTGCTAGTGTAATCTAATTTCATTTTCTATCAGGCCTGTGTGTCAGGCTTACACAGCATACACTGTGGTTAATTGCTGTGCCAGCAGCCACCACTCATATCTGCTTAACATTATTTTCAATTTAAAAAAAAAAAACTTTTAAATCATTTTGCTAGTGTAATCTAATTTCATTTTCTATCAGGCCTGTGTCTCAGGCTCACACAGCATATACTGTGGTTAATTGCTCTTTGCCAGCCAGGCAGCCACCACTCATATCTGCTTAACATTAGTGTAAATTTAAACAACCAAACTTTTAAATAATTTTGCTAGTGTAATCTAATTTCATTTTCTATCAGGCCTGTGTGTCAAGCTTCTGTGGTTAATTGCTGTGCCAGCAGCCACCACTCATATCAGCTTAACATTATTGTAAATTTTTTTAAAAAAACTTTTAAATCATTTTGCTAGTGTAATCTAATTTCATTTTCTATCAGGCCTGTGTGTCAGGCTTACACAGCATATACTGTGGTTAATTGCTGTGCCAGCAGCCACCACTCATATCTGCTTAACATTATTGTAAATTAAAAAAAAAAAATTAAATCATTTTGCTAGTGTAATCTAATTTCATTTTCTATCAGGCCTGTGTCTCAGGCTCACACAGCATATACTGTGGTTAATTGCTGTGCCAGCCACCACTCATACACATTATTGTAAATAAAAAAAAAAACTTTTAAATCATTTTGCTAGTGTAATCTAATTTCATTTTCTATCAGGCCTGTGTCTCAGGCTCACACAGCATATACTGTGGTTAATTGCTGTGCCAGCCACCACTCATACACATTATTGTAAATAAAAAAAAAACTTTTAAATCATTTTGCTAGTGTAATCTAATTTCATTTTCCGTCAGGCCCACATCATATAGTGTGATTAATAGCTCTTTTTTCCACCATATCTGGTGTAACATTAGTGTAAATTTTTAAAAAACCTTTTTTTTACATCAGTCCTCTTCTAGTGTTATTTAATTTTAGTTGCCAGGACGGCCTGGCTGCCATTAGTGTCAGGCTGCCAGCATATACTGTGCCTACTTCCATCCTCAGTGCCAGTCTACCACTCCTATCAAATTTTGTAAAAAAAAACTTTTACATCAGTCTTCTATTGTTATTTAATTTTAGTTGCCAGGCCAGCCTGCCACTAGTGCCAGCCTGTGTGTCAGGCTGCCAGCACATACTGTGCCTACTTCTATCCTGAGTGCCATCACTCCTATCTGTTGTAACATTAGTGTAACTTTTTTAAAAACAAACTTTTACATCAGTCTGCTATTGTTATTTAATTGCAGTTGCCTGTCTGCCAGCGTGTGCGTCAGGCCCACTTTCCAACAAGTGCCACAAATCATATTTGTTATAACAGTAATGTAAATATTTAAAAAAAATATTTTTTGACTGTGAACGATCAGTCTGCTAGTGTAATCTAATAGAAGTTGCCTGCCTGCCTGCCAGCGTGTGTGCCAGGACCACTTGCTGCCAACTATTGCCACCAATCATATTTGTTATAACAGTTTTGAAAATATTTAAAATCAAAACTTTTTTGACTGTGAATCATCAGTCTGCTAGTGCAATTGAATTGCATTTGCCTGCCTGCCTGCCTGCCAGCATGTGTGCCAGGCCCACTTGCCAACTAGTGCCACCAATTATATTTGTTCTAACAGTATTGTAAATATTTAAAATCAAAACTTTTTAGACTGTGAATCATCAGTCTGCTAGTGCAATTGAATTGCATTTTCCTGCCTGCCAGCGTGTGTGCCAGGCCCACTAGCCAACTAGTGCCACCAATCATATTTGTTGTAACAGTATTGTAAATATTTTAAATAAAAACTTTTTTGACTGTGAATCATCAGTCTGCTAGTGCCATTGAATTGCAGTTGCCTGCCTGCCAGCGTGTGTGCCAGGCCCACTTGCTGCCAACTACTGCCACCAATCATATTTGTTATAACAGTATTGTAAATATTTAAAATAAAAACTTTTTTGACTGTGAAACATCAGTCATCTAGTGTAATCTAATTGCAGTTGCCTTCCTCCCCGCGTGTGTGCCAGGCCCACTTGCCAAGCCAACTAGTGCCACCAATCATATTTGTTATAACAGTTTTGAAAATATTTAAAATAAAAACTTTTTTGACTGTGAATCATCAGTCTGCTAGTGCAATTGAATTGCAGTTGCCTGCCTGCCAGCGTGTGTGCCAGGCCCACTTGCCAACTAGTGCCACCAATCATATTTGTTATAACAGTATTTTTAATATTTTTTAAAAAAACTTTTTTGACTGTGAAGCATCAGTCAGCTAGTGTAATCTAATTGCAGTTGCCTTCCTCCCAGTGTGTGTGCCAGCCAGGCCCACTTGCCAACTAGTGCCACCATTCATATTTGTTGTCACAGTACTTTTAATATTTAAAAAATAAACATTTTTTACTTTGAAACATCAGTCTGTTTTTTTGTGTCAGGCTTACAGCGTATACTGTGCCCACTTGCCCAGTGCCACCACTCATAATTTGTTTAATAGTATTGTAAGTGTACATTTAAAAAATGACAGGCAGAGGCAGGCCACCCCACAGGTGCCGTTGTGGTCGTGGTGCTGTGATTCCTTTAGACCCTACAACTATGCACATTGTTCAGAGGCCAGGTACCAGGGACGCAAAAAGTTCTGAGGAGGACCTAGTTGAATGGCTAACACAGGACACCCACTCTTCTACAGCTTCTGCTCCTAGTCCTCCAAACCTTGACGCACCATCCACCTCCAGCTGTGCTTTGGGCACCTCTCAAGTGACCAGTGCCACTCGCCCGCCTGTTGCCACCCCCAACACTAGTACCACAGCCTCTTCACTTGATCTGTCAGAGGAGTTATTGACAAATCAGTTGGAAGAAATGAATGATGCGCAACCATCATTGACAGAGGATGTAGATAACAGTGATATGTCTCAGTCAGGCAGCATTACAGACATGGAGGTACGGTGTGATGATGATGATGATGTTGTACCCGCTGCTGCTTCCTTTGTTGATGTGTCAGATACAAGTGAAGCGGTTGATGATGATGTGTCCATGGATGTCACGTGGGTGTCTGCTAGAAGAGAAGAAGAAGAGGGGGAAAGTTCAGATGGGGAGACAGAGAGGAGGAGGAGGAGGAGACGAGTTGGAAGCAGGGGGAGGTCATCACAAGGAGCTAGTGGTACAGTCAGACAGCATGCATCGGCACCCAGGGTCAGCCAGACAGCACGCCAATGCCAATCAACGCATGCTGTTGCCACCACCATAATGCAGTCGTCGCAGAGCTCAGCAGTGTGGCATTTTTTGTGTGTGTCTGCCTCTGACAATAGCGATGCCATTTGCAACCTGTGCCAAAAGAAACTGAGTTGTGGGAAGTCCAACACCCACCTAGGTACAACTGCTTTGCGAAGGCACATGGTCTCACATCACAAACGCCGATGGGAAGAACACATGAGTAGAAGCAGCACACAAACTCAAAGCCGCCCTCCTCCTCCTGGTCCAGTATCTTCAGCCACGTCAACCACTGCTGTCCTCCTTGCCCCCTCTCAACCATCCTCCACTCAGCCTCTCTTACGTAGCAGTTCCTGGTCATCTGCCCACAGTCAGGTGTCTGTGAAGGACATGTTTGAGCGTAAGAAGCCAATTTCCCAGAGTCACCCCCTTGCCCGGCGTCTGACAGCTAGCTTGTCTGAACTCTTAGCCCGCCAGCTTTTACCATACAAGCTGGTGGAGTCTGAGGCTTTCAAAAAATTTGTATCTATTGGGACACCGCAGTGGAAGGTACCTGGCAGAAATTTCTTTTCACAAAAGGCAATCCCAAACCTGTACTAGATTGTGCGAAAGGAAGTAATGGCATGTCTGGCACACAGCGTTGGGGCAAGGGTCCATATGACCACTGATAGCTGGTCTGCAAAGCATGGTCAGGGCAGGTATATCACCTACACTGCGCATTGGGTAAACCTGCTGACGTCTGACAAGCATGGAATGCGTGTCTCTGCATCGGAGTTGGTGACACTGCCACGACTTGCAGGCAGGCCTGCTGCTACCTCCTCTACTCCTCCTACTCCATCCTCTTCCATAGCCTCTTCCTCGGCTTAGTCCTCTTCTGCTTCAGCGTCTTGCTCCACATCAACGGCACCCCCCCCAGCTCCCCAGGTACTATTCAACATCCCGGATACGGCAGTGTCATGCCGTTTTGGGGTTGACTTGCCTGAAAGCCGAGAGTCACACCGCACCAGCACTCCTGTCCGCCCTGAACGCACAGGTGGATCAGTGGCTGACTCCGCACCAACTGGAGATTGGCAAGGTTGTTTCTGACAATGGAAGTAATTTGGTTGCGGCATTGAAATTGGGCAAGTTGACACATGTGCCGTGCATGGCACATGTGTGTAATCTGATTGTACAACGCTTTGTGCATAAGTACCCAGGCTTACAGGACATCCTGAAGCAGGCCTGGAAGGTGTGTGGCCATTTCAGGCATTCCTACACGGCCATGGCGCACTTGTCCGATATCCAGCTTCGAAACAACCTGCCAGTGAGGCGCTTGATTTGCGACAGCCCGATATGGTGGAATTCAACACTCCTAATGTTCGACCGCCTGCTCCAACAAGAAAAAGCTGTTAATGAGTATTTGTATGACCGGGGTGCTAGGACAGCCTCTGGGGAGCTGGGGATTTTTTTGCCAAATTACTGGACGCTCATGCGCAATGCCTGTAGGCTCATGCGTCCTTTTGAGGAGGTGAAAAACCTTGTCAGTCGCACCGAAGGCACCATCAGCGACATCATACCATTTGTTTTCTTCCTGGAGCGTGCCCTGCGAAGAGTGCTGGATCAGGCCGTAGATGAGCGTGAAGAGGAAGAGTTGTGGTGTCCATCACCACCAGAAACAGCCTTATCAGCATCGCTTGCTGGACCTGTGGCAACGCAGGAAGAGGATTGTGAGCAAGAGGAGTCAGAGGAGGAATGTGGCTTGGAGGAGGAGGAGGAGGAAGACCAAGCACAACAGGCATCCCAGGGTGCTCGTTGTTGTCACCTATCTGGTACCCGTGGTGTTGTACGTGGCTGGGGGGAAGAAGATACCTTCAGTGCGATCAGTGAGGACGAGGAACGGGACATGATTAGCTCGGCATCCAACCTTGTGCAAATGGGGTCTTTCATGCTGTTGTGCCTGTTGAGGGACCCTCATATAAAAAAGCTGAAGGAGAATGACCTGTACTGGGTGTCCACGCTACTAGACCCCCGCTTTAAGCATAAAGTGACTGAAATGTTACCAAATTCCCGCAAGTCGGAAAGGATGGAGCAGTTCAAAAATAAATTAAAAACTATGCTTTACACAGCGTATAAGGGTGATGTCACAGCACAACGGGAATGTAACAGGGTAAGAGATGAAAGTAATCCTCCTCCTCCTCCCACGACCACGGCGGCAAGGACAGGGCGATTCCTGACGTGTTGTTGATGGAGGACATGCGGACCTTTTTTACTCCTATGCATCGCCAGATCCTTTTGGGATCCAGCCTCAGAGAAAGACTCAACCGACAGGTAGCAGACTACAAAGCATTAACTGCGGATCTCGACACTCTGAGGAGTGATGGACCCCTTGACTACTGGGTGTGCAGGCTTGACCTGTTCCCTGAGCTATCCCAATTTGCAATCAAACTTCTGGCCTGCCCTGCTTCAAGTGTCCTGTCAGAAAAGACCTTCAGTGCAGCAGGAGGTTTTGTCACTGAGAAGAGAAGTCGCCTAGGTCAAAAAAGTCTTGATTATCTCACCTTTATTAAAATGAATGAGGGATGGATCCCGAAGGGACTGACATTGGGCGATACATTTGAGTAAAAAAGGTCTGATGATGAGATGAGCTGCCTTGGGCTACAAATGGTACACATGATGGCGTATTTTTTCTTAGAATGCAGGATGACTTGCGTGACTTATCCGCCAACAACTAGTGTTCAAGCCGCAAGGTTTTAGGGCACTTTCTAACTGTTTTAAAAACATAAATTTTTCTGGCCGCTGCTACAGCAGCGTCTGCAACAATACCGAATTTTCCAGGCATTTGGACATGCCTAATTTTTCTGGCCTCTGGTGCTGCACTGTGGCTACAAAACCCAAACCAAAAAACGGCACATAACAGTGATGAAACTGTTAAGAATAGTGTTACGGTTGCCTCCAGGCTGGCTGGAGGTTGGACCGTAGAAAAGGATGCTCCTAGCGCTCCCCAAAGGATCATCAGCACCGTAGACAATATAACTACTGCGTAGCCACCATACGTAATGCAGACTCTACGAACCACCGCTGCTGGGCTGGTATCTCACCATCTGCTCTGCGCCCTGGACCTACGACCAGGCTCCAGTAGGTGAACCTCTTCCTTCTCTAGAGCGAAGCAGGATCAGGAACAAGATCTCTTACAGGAGCTGAGTAGCTAAGGGAGTATATAGAGCATAGCAATCCCTGTAGTGATTACAGCTGTCCCCTACAAACATGAGTCAAAGCTGCAAGTTAGAGGGTCAGAAGAGGTCTGATGTGCTGGAACACACAGCCTGCCTTTTATTGAGGTTACATGCAAAAAGACACTCTCAGGGGGAGGCATAAAATCCCCAATCACACATTTGATACATTTCTTTAGCAGATAACAAGTTTACACACAAGAAAACAATGCAGTCCACCTTATCACTAGCAGTCTGATTAGACAATGGGAAAGTTTATCACTAAACTTAATTAGAGCTGATCCCAGCAAACTTGTATTTAGAATGCTTCTTGAAGCTGAACAAAGTTATCTCTTTAGTTCTGACCGAAGGGTCTGTCACATAGCACTTAATGGCACACAATGAAAACCAATGCCTGTGTAACAGTGCTCCCCCTCTGTGGAACACTCTGCCTGTGTGGCACCTGGCTCAGCAAGTCCCATTCACTGAACCAAGTGGGAGAAAGCCAGAGACAAGCTATTTTACAGGTCTGGGGACATAGTCTTAAAGGGGTATTGTTCACCAAAGTCACAATATGTCCCCAGACGGTTCTTAAAGGGCCATACACACCCAATAAAAGTTAATATGTTCTCAGGGGCACAATCTTCCAGGGTCCATAGTCATGAGGAAGGAGGCTGGCAAATAGGCTTCTCCACGATACATGGAAGCAGGGCAATTTTTCATTTAAAGGGCCAGTTACAAATAGCAGTTTGTAACAAATAGTACTCAGTCATTAACACACCACTCATATCTGGTGGCATAGTAGATTGCACACGCAGTGCCCCAAATTTGAAGTAGGAGGACCGACCAAGCATCTTTTTCCATCTCACGGTTCCGAAAAATTATCTATGGTTTCCTAAAAACGATGCCATACCTGTACTCAATTGTGCTAAAGGATATCATATGTGGTGTTTCATGCTGTTGTGCCTGTTGAGGGTCGTGGACCATCTTATAAAAAGGCTGAAGGAGAATGACCTGTACTGGGTGTCCAAGCATGGTTTTTGGTTCAATATTCCCGGTTCCTAAAAATTATCTCCGGGTTCCTAAAATGGATGCCATACCTGTACTCTATTGTGCAAAAGGATGGCATATGTGATGTTTCATGCTGTTGTTTCTGTTGAGGGTCCTGAACCCTCTTATAAAAAGGCTGAAGGAGAACGACCTGTACTGGGTGTCCAAGCATGTTTTTTTGTTGAATTTCCCGGTTCCTAAAAATTATCTCCGGGTTTCTAAAATCAATGCCATACCTGTAATCTATTGTGCAAAAGGATGGCATATGTGTTGTTTCATGCTGTTGTGCCTGTTGAGGGTCGTGGGCCATCGTATAAAAAGGCTGAAGGAGAACGACCTGTACTGGGTGTCCTAGCATGTTTTTTGTTCAATTTCCCGGTTCCTAAAAATTATCTCCGGGTTCCTAAAATCAATGCCATATCTGTAATCTATTGTGCAAAAGGATGGCATATGTGGTGTTTCCTGCTGTTGTTTCTGTTGAGGGTCCGGGACCCTCGTATAAAAATGCTGAAGGAGAACGAAGTGTACTGGGTGTCCAATCATTTTTTTTGTTCAATTTCCCGGTTCCTAAAAATTATCTCCGGGTTTCTAAAATGGATGCCATACCTGTACTCTATTGTTCAAAAGGATGGCATATGTGCTGTTTCCTGCTGTTGTTTCTGTTGAGGGTCCTGGACCCTCGTCTAAAAAGGCTGAAGGAGAACGACCTGTACTGGGTGTACTGTCCAAGCATCTTTTTCCATCTCCCGGTTCCTAAAAATTATCTCTGGGTTTCTAAAATCAATGCCATACCTGTACTCTATTGTTCAAAAGGATCACATATGTGGTGTTTCCTGCTGTTGTTTCTGTTGAGGGTCCGGGACCGGAACCCTCGTATAAAAAGGCTGAAGGAGAACGAAGTGTACTGGGTGTCCATTCCAATCATGTTTTTTTTTTCAATTTCCTGTTTCCTAAAAATTATCTCCGGGTTCCTAAAATCAATGCCATACCTGTACTCTATTGTTCAAAATGTTGGCATATGTGGTGTTTCCTGCTGTTGTTTCTGTTGAGGGTCCGGGACCCTCTTATAAAAAGGCTTTAGGAGAACGAAGTGTACTGGTTGTCCAAGCATCTTTTTCCATCTCCCGGTTCCTAAAAATTATCTCCGGGTTCCTAAAATGGATGCCATACCTGTACTCTATTGTTCAAAAGGATGGCATATGTGGTGTTTCCTGCTGTTGTTTCTGTTGAGGGTCCTGGACCCTCGCCTAAAAAGGCTGAAGGAGAACGAAGTGTACTGGTTGTCCAAGCATCTTTTTCCATCTCCCGGTTCCTAAAAATTATCTCTGGGTTCCTAAAATCAATGCCATACCTGTACTCTATTATTCAAAAGGATGGCATATGTGGTGTTTCCTGCTGTTGTTTCTGTTGAGGGTCCGGGACCGGGACCCTCGTATAAAAAGGCTGAAGGAGAACGAAGTGTACTGGGTGTCCATTCCAATCATGTTTTTTTTTCAATTTCCCTGTTCCTAAAAATTATCTCCGGGTTCCTAAAATCAATGCCATACCTGTACTCTATTGTTCAAAAGGATGGCATATGTGGTGTTTCCTGCTGTTGTTTGTGTTGAGGGTCCGGGACCCTCTTATAAAAAGGCTGAAGGAGAACGAAGTGTACTGGTTGTCCAAGCATCTTTTTCCATCTCCCGGTTCCTAAAAATTATCTCTGGGTTCCTAAAATGGATGCCATACCTGTACTCTATTGTTCAAAAGGATGGCATATGTGGTGTTTCCTGCTGTTGTTTCTGTTGAGGGTCCTGGACCCTCGTCTAAAAAGGCGGAAGGAGAACAACCTGTACTGGGTGTACTGTCCAAGCATCTTTTTCCATCTCCCGGTTCCTAAAAATTATCTCTGGGTTCTAAAATGAATGCCATACCTGTACTCTATTGTTCAAAAGGATGGCATATGTGGTGTTTCCTGCTGTTGTTTCTGTTGAGGGACCGGGACCCTCGTATAAAAAAGCTGAAGGAGAACAAAGTGTACTGGGTGTCCATTCCAATCATGTTTTTTTTTTCAATTTCCTGGTTCCTAAAAATTATCTCCGGGTTCCTAAAATCAATGCCATACCTGTACTCTATTGTTCAAAAGGATGGCATAGGTGGTGTTTCATGCAGTTGTTTCTGTTGAGGGTCCTGGACCCTCTCCTAAAAAGGCTGAAGGAGAACGAAGTGTACTGGTTGTCCAAGCATCTTTTTCCATCTCCCGGTTCCTAAAAATTATCTCTGGCTTTCTAAAATCAATGCCATACCTGTACTGGATTATTCAAAAGGATGGCATATGTGGTGTTTACTGCTGTTGTTTCTGTTGAGGGTCCGGGACCGGGACCCTTGTATAAAAAGGCTGAAGGAGAACGAAGTGTACTGGGTGTCCATTCCAATCATGTTTTTTTTTCAATTTCCCCGTTCCTAAAAATTATCTCCAGGTTCCTAAAATCAATGCCATACCTGTACTCTATTGTTCAAAAGGATGGCATATGTGGTGTTTCCTGCTGTTGTGTCTGTTGAGGGTCCTGGACCCTCGTCTAAAAAGGTGGAAGGAGAACGACCTGTACTAGATGTCAAAGCATCTTTTTCCATCTACCAGTTCCTAAAAATTATCTCCGGGTTCCTATAATCGATGCCATACCTGTACTCTATTGTGCTAAAGGGTGGCATATGTGGTGTTTCATTCTGTTGTTTCTGTTGAGGGTCAGGGACACTCTTATAAAAAGGCTAAAGGAGAACGACCTGTACTGGATGTTAAAGCATCTTTTTCCATCTCCCGGTTCCTAAAAATTATCTCCGGGTTCCTAAAATCAATGCCATACCTGTACTCTATTGTTCAAAAGGATGGCATATGTGGTGTTTCCTGCTGTTGTTTCTGTTGAGGGTCCTGGACCCTCGCCTAAAAAGGCTGAAGGCGAACAAAGTGTACTGGTTGTCCAAGCATCTTTTTCCATCTCCCGGTTCCTAAAAATTATCTCTGGCTTTCTAAAATCAATGCCATACCTGTACTGGATTATTCAAAAGGATGGCATATGTGGTGTTTACTGCTGTTGTTTCTGTTGAGGGTCCGGGACCGGGACCCTTGTATAAAAAGGCTGAAGGAGAACGAAGTGTACTGGGTGTCCATTCCAATCATGTTTTTTTTTTCAATTTCCCGGTTCCTAAAAAATTATCTCCGGCTTTCTAAAATCAATGCCATACCTGTACTGGATTATTCAAAAGGATGGCATATGTGGTGTTTCCTGCTGTTGTGTCTGTTGAGGGTCCTGGACCCTCGTCTAAAAAGGCGGAAGGAGAACGACCTGTACTGGATGTCAAAGCATCTTTTTCCATCTCCCAGGTCCTAAAAATTATCTCCGGGTTCCTATAATCGATGCCATACTTGTACTCTATTGTGCTAAAGGATGGCATATGTGGTGTTTCATTCTGTTGTTTCTGTTGAGGGTCAGGGACACTCTTATAAAAAGGCTAAAGGAGAACGACCTGTACTGGATGTCAAAGCATCTTTTTCCATCTCCCGGTTCCTAAAAATTATCTCTGGGTTCCTAAAATCGATGCTCCTTTCAGGCAGGCCAGCTCTTTGCATACCTGCCCACAGATTCTGTAACAGATCTCTCTTGCAGGTAGAGTTGCAGCCAGAATGCAGGGTCAGAACCACTGCAACTGGTATACCTGAAAGAATCAGACGGTCCCAGACCACATGTGTGTCCTATTGTTGTACTTTGTTAGTATAATTATAGATCATGATGGCCATATAGACCTCCCCCGATAGGTGGGAGTAACAGGGATGAAAGTGCTAAGCATAGTACTACTTAACACAACCTTACCATGGGTCCCAGAACGCATGTTTTATTGTTATAATTTGTAAGGGTAATCATGCAGGCCATATAGACCTCCCCCGATTGGCGGGAGTATGAGGGATTAAACTGCTAAGAATAGTACTACTTAACACAACCTTGTTACCTTAGGTCCCAGACCACATGTCAGATTGTTGTACTTTGTTAGGCTAATTATATATCAGGGCGGCCATATACACCTCCCCCGATAGGGGGAGTAACTGGTATTAAAGTGCTAAGAATAGTACTACTTAACACAACCTTACCATGGGTGTCAGACTGCATGTCTTATTGTTATACTTTGTAAGGGTAATTATGCAGGCCATATAGACCTCCCCCGATAGGGGGAGTAAGAGGGATTAAACTGCTAAGAATAGTACTACTTAACACAACCTTGTTACCATAGGTCCCAGACCACATGTCAGATTGTTGTACTTTGTTAGGCTAATTATATATCATGCCGGCCATATACACCTCCCCCGATAGGGGGAGTAACTGGTATTAAAGTGCTAAGAATAGTACTACTTAACACAACCTTACCATGGGTCTCAGACCGCATGTCTTATTGTTATACTTTGTAAGGGTAATTATATATCATGCAGGCCATATAGACCTCCACCGATAGGTGGGAGTAACAGGGATGAAAGTGCTAAGAATAGTACTACTTAACACAACCTAGTTAGCCATGGGTCCCAGTCCCAGACCGCATGTCTTGTTGTTTTATTTGGTCCGGGTAATCATGCAGGCCATATAGACCTCCCCCGATAGGGGTTGTTACAGGTATTAAACTAATAAGAACAGTACTACTGAAATAAACCGAGTTACCATGTGTCCCAGACAGCATGTTTTATTGTTGTACTTTGTTAGGATAATCATGATGGCCATATAGACCTCCCCCGATAGGTGGGAGTAACAGGGATGAAAGTGCTAAGAATATTACTACTTAACACAACCTAGTTAGCCATGGGTCCCAGTCGCAGACCGCATGTCTTGTTGTTTTATTTGGTCCGGGTAATCATGCAGGCCATATAGACCTCCCCCGATAGGGGTTGTAACAGGTATTAAACTAATAAGAACAGTACTACTGAAATAAACCGAGTTACCATGGGTCCCAGACAGCATGTTTTATTGTTGTACTTTGTTAGGATAATCATGATGGCCATATAGACCTCCCCCGATAGGTGGGAGTAACAGGGATGAAAGTGCTAAGAATAGTACTACTTAACACAACCTAGTTAGCCATGGGTCCCAGTCCCAGACCGCATGTCTTGTTGTTTTATTTGGTCCGGGTAATCATGCAGGCCATATAGACCTCCCCCGATAGGGGTTGTAACAGGTATTAAACTAATAAGAACAGTACTACTGAAATAAACTGAGTTACCATGGGTCCTAGAACGCATGTTTTATTATTATATTTTGTAAGGGTAATCATGCAGGCCATATAGACCTCCCCCGATAGGGTGAGTAACAGGTATTAAAATGCTAAGAACAGTACTACTTAACACAACCTTACCATGGGTCCCAGAGCGCATGTTTTATTATTATATTTTGTAAGGGTAATCATGCAGGCCATATAGACCTCTCCCGATAGGGTGAGTAACAGGTATTAAAATGCTAAGAACAGTACTACTTAACACAACCTTACCATGGGTCCCAGGGTGCATGTTTTATTATTATATTTTGTAAGGGTAATCATGCAGGCCATATAGACCTCTCCCGATAGGGTGAGTAACAGGTATTAAAATGCTAAGAACAGTACTACTTAACACAACCTTACCATGGGTCCCAGAGCGCATGTTTTATTATTATATTTTGTAAGGGTAATCCTGCAGGCCATATAGACCTCCCCCGATAGGGTGAGTAACAGGTATTAAAATGCTAAGAACAGTACTACTTAACACAACCTTACCATGGGTCCTAGACTGCATGTTTGGTTGTTATACTTTGTCAGGGTAATCATGCAGGCCATATAGACCTCCCCCGATAGGGTGAGTAACAGGTGTTAAAATGCTAAGAACAGTACTACTTAATACAACCTTACAATGGGTCCCAGAACGCATGTTTTATTATTATATTTTGTCAGGGCAATCATGCAGGCCATATAGACCTCCCCTGATAGGGGGAGTAACAGGAATTAAACTGCTAAGAACAGTACTACTTAACACAACCTAGTTACCATGGGTCCCAGACCGCATGTCGTATTATTATATTTTGTCAGGGTAATCATGCAGGCCATATACACCTCCCCCGATAGGGGGAGTAACAGGGATTAAAGTGCTAAGAATAATACTACTTAACACAACCTAGTTACCTTGGGTCCCAGACCGCATGTTTTGTTGTTATACTTTGTCAGGGTAATCATGCAGGCCATATAGACCTCCCCCGATAGGGGGAGTAAGAGGGATTAAACTGCTAAGAACAGTACTACTTAACACAACCTAGTTTCCATGGGTCCCAGACCGCATGTTTTGTTGTTATATTTTGTCAGGGTAATCATGCAGGCCATATAGACCTCCCCCGATAGGGTGAGTAACAGGTATTAAAATGCTAAGAACAGTACTACTTAACACAACCTTACCATGGGTCCCAGGGCGCATGTTTTATTATTATATTTTGTAAGGGTAATCATGCAGGTCATATAGACCTCTCCCGATAGGGTGAGTAACAGATATTAAAATGCTAAGAACAGTACTACTTAACACAACCTTACCATGGGTCCCAGAGCGCATGTTTTATTATTATATTTTGTCAGGGTAATCATGCAGGCCATATACACCTCCCCCGATAGGGGGAGTAACAGGGATTAAAGTGCAAAGAATAGTACTACTTAACACAACCTTGTTACCATGGGTCCCAGACCGCATGTTTTGTTGTTATACTTTGTCAGGGTAATCATGCAGGCCATATAGACCTCCCCCGATAGGGGGAGTAAGAGGGATTAAACTGCTAAGAATAGTACTACTTAACACAACCTAGTTACCATGGGTCCCAGACCGTATGTTTTATTATTATATTTTGTCAGGGTAATTATATATCTATCAAATCTATTTATCTTCTATCGATTCTATCTAACTATCAATCTATGTATATCTATCTATCAAATCTATCTATCTCGTGGCCGGACTGTTTTGAGACAGCCACTTGTGTTTAGGACAAATTTGAAGTAGGAGGACAGACCAATCATCTTCTTCCATCTCCCTGTTCCAAAAATGCAGGCCATATAGACCTCCCCCGATAGGGGGAGTAACAGGTAGTAGTAAACTGCTAAGAATAGTACTACTTAACACACCACGAGTCCCAGACCGCATGTCTTATTGTTATACTCTGTCAGGGAAATTATATATCTATCAAATCTATCTATCTATCTAACTATCAATCGTATCTATCAAATGTATATTGCATCTATTGATCTATGTAATTCGTATCTATCAAATGTATATTGCATCTTTTGATCTATGCAATTCGTATCTATTAAATGTATATTGCATCTATTGATCTATGTAATTTGTATCTATCAAATGTATATTGCATCTATTGATCTATGTAATTCGTATCTATCAAATGTATATTGCATCTTTTGATCTATGTAATTCGTATCTATCAAATGTATATTGCATTTTTTGATCTATGTAATTCGTATCTATCAAATGGATATTGCATCTATTGATCTATGTAAATCGTATTTATCAAATGTATATTGCATCTATTGATCTATGTAATTTGTATCTATCATATGTATTTCTTTCATGTAATTAGCAAGAGTCCATGAGCTAGTGACGTATGGGATATACATTCCTACCAGGAGGGGCAAAGTTTCCCAAACCTCAAAATGCCTATAAATACACCCCTCACCACACCCACAAATCAGTTTTACAAACTTTGCCTCCCATGGAGGTGGTGAAGTAAGTTTGTGCTAGATTCTTCGTTGATATGCGCTTCGCAAGCAGGCTGGAGCCCGGTTTTCCTCTCAGTGTGCTGTGAATGTCAGAGGGATGTGAAGAGAGTATTGCCTATTTGAATTCAATGATCTCCTTCTACGGGGTCTATTTCATAGGTTCTCTGTTATCGGTCGTAGAGATTCATCTCTTACCTCCCTTTTCAGATCGACGATATACTCTTATATATACCATTACCTCTACTGATTCTCGTTTCAGTACTGGTTTGGCTTTCTACTACATGTAGATGAGTGTCCTGGGGTAAGTAAGTCTTATTTTTGTGACACTCTAAGCTATGGTTGGGCACTTTTATATAAAGTTCTAAATATATGTATTTAAACATTTATTTGCCTTGATTCAGGATGTTCAACATTCCTTATTTCCGACAGTCAGTTTCATTACTTGGGATAATGCATATGAATAATCAATTTTTCTTACCTTAAAATTTGACTTTTTTCCTGTGGGCTGTTAGGCTCGCGGGGGCTGAAAATGCTTCTTTTTATTGCGTAATTTTTGGCGCGGACTTTTTTGGCGCAAAAATTTTCTTTGTCATTTCCGGCGTCATACTTGTCGCCGGAAGTTGCGTCATTTTTTTGACTTTTTTTGCGCCAAAAATGTCGGCGTCACCGGATGTGGCGTCATTTTTGGTGCTTAAAGCATTTAGGCGCCAAATAATGTGGGCGTCTTTTTTGGCGCCAAAAAAATATGGGCGTCATTTTTGTCTCCACATTATTTAAGTCTCATTGCTTATTTGCTTCTGGTTGCTAGAAGCTTGTTCATTGGCATTTTTTCCCATTCCTGAAACTGTCATTTAAGGAATTTGATCAATTTAGCTTTATATGTTGTTTTTTCTATTACATATTGCAAGATGTCTCAGATTGACCCTAAATCAGAAGATACTTCTGGAAAATTGCTGCCTGATGCTGGATCTACCAAAGTTAAGTGTATTTGTTGTAAACTTGTGGTAACTGTTTCTCCGGCTGTTGTTTGTAATGAATGTCATGACAAACTTGTTAATGCAGATAATATTTCCTTTAGTACTGTTACATTACCTGTTGCTGTTCCATCAACATCTAATATTCAGGGTGTTCCTGTTAACATAAGAGATTTTGTTTCTAAATCTATTAAGAAGGCTATGTCTGTTATTCCTCCTTCCAGTAAACGTAAAAGATCTTTTAAAACTTCTCATTTTTCAGATGAGTTTTTAAATGAACATCATAATTCTGATTCTGTTTCTGATAATAATTTCTTTCATGTAATTAGCAAGAGTCCATGAGCTAGTGACGTATGGGATATACATTCCTACCAGGAGGGGCAAAGTTTCCCAAACCTCAAAATGCCTACAAATACACCCCTCACCACACCCACAAATCAGTTTTACAAACTTTGCCTCCTATGGAGGTGGTGAAGTAAGTTTGTGCTAGATTCTACGTTGATATGCGCTCCGCAGCAGGTTGGAGCCCGGTTTTCCTCTCAGCGTGCAGTGAATGTCAGAGGGATGTGAGGAGAGTATTGCCTATTTTGAATGCAGTGATCTCCTTCTACGGGGTCTATTTCATAGGTTCTCTGTTATCGGTCGTAGAGATTCATCTCTTACCTCCCTTTTCAGATCGACGATATACTCTTATATATATACCATTACCTCTGCTGATTTTCGTTTCAGTACTGGTTTGGCTTTCTACAAACATGTAGATGAGTGTCCTGGGGTAAGTAAGTCTTATTTTCTGTGACACTCTAAGCTATGGTTGGGCACTTTTTTAATAAAGTTCTAAATATATGTATTCAAACATTTATTTGCCTTGACTCAGGATGTTCAACATTCCTTATTTTCAGACAGTCAGTTTCATATTTGGGATAATGCACTTGAATCAATTATTTTTCTTACCTTAAAAATTTGACTTTTTTCCCTGTGGGCAGTTAGGCTTGCGGGGGCTGAAAATGCTTCATTTTATTGCGTCATTCTTGGCGCGGACTTTTTTGGCGCAAAAAATTCTTTTCTGTTTCCGGCATCATACGTGTCGCCGGAAGTTGCGTCATTTTTTGACGTTCTTTTGTGCCAAAAATGTCGGCGTTCCGGACATGGCGTCATTTTTGGCGCCAAAAGCATTTAGGCGCCAAATAATGTGGGCGTCTTATTTGGCGCTAAAAAAAATATGGGCGTCGCTTTTGTCTCCACATTATTTAAGTCTCATTTTTCTTTGCTTCTGGTTGCTAGAAGCTTGTTCCTTGGCATTTTTTCCCATTCCTGAAACTGTCATTTAAGGAATTTGATCAATTTTGCTTTATATGTTGTTTTTTCTCTTACATATTGCAAGATGTCTCACGTTGCATCTGAGTCAGAAGATACTTCAGGAAAATCGCTGTCTGGTGCTGGAACTACCAAAGCTAAGTATATCTGCTGTAAACTTTTGGTAGCTGTTCCTCCAGCTGTTGTTTGTATTAATTGTCATGACAAACTTGTTAATGCAGATAATATTTCCTTTAGTAATGTACCATTACCTGTTGCAGTTCCATCAACATCTAATGTTCAGAATGTTCCTGATAACATAAGAGATTTTGTTTCTGAATCCATCAAGAAGGCTATGTCTGTTATTCCTCCTTCTAGTAAACATAAAAAATCTTTTAAAACTTCTCTTTATACAGATGAATTTTTAAATGAACATCATCATTCTGATTCTAATGACTCTTCTGGTTCAGAGGATTCTGTCTCAGAGGTTGATGCTGATAAATCTTCATATTTATTTAAAATGGAATTTATTCGTTCTTTACTTAAAGAAGTACTAATTGCTTTAGAAATTGAGGATTCTGGTCCTCTTGATACTAAATCTAAACGTTTAGATAAGGTCTTTAAATCTCCTGTGGTTATTCCAGAAGTTTTTCCTGTTCCTGGTGCTATTTCTGAAGTAATTTCCAGAGAATGGAATAATTTGGGTAATTCATTTACTCCTTCTAAACGTTTTAAGCAATTATATCCTGTGCCGTCTGACAGATTAGAATTTTGGGACAAAATCCCTAAAGTTGATGGGGCTATTTCTACCCTTGCTAAACGTACTACTATTCCTACGTCAGATGGTACTTCCTTTAAGGATCCTTTAGATAGGAAAATTGAATCCTTTCTAAGAAAAGCTCATCTGTGTTCAGGTAATCTTCTTAGACCTGCTATATCATTGGCTGATGTTGCTGCAGCTTCAACTTTTTGGTTGGAAACTTTAGCGCAACAAGTAACAGATCATGATTCTCATAATATTATTCTTCTTCTTCAACATGCTAATAATTTTATCTGTGATGCCATTTTTTATATTATCAGAGTTGATGTCAGGTTTATGTCTCTAGCTATTTTAGCTAGAAGAGCTTTATGGCTTAAAACTTGGAATGCTGATATGTCTTCTAAATCGACTCTACTTTCCATTTCTTTCCAGGGTAACAAATTATTTGGTTCTCAGTTGGATTCTATTATCTCAACTGTTACTGGTGGGAAAGGAACTTTTTTACTACAGGATAAAAAATCTAAGGGTAAAAACAGGGCTAATAATCGTTTTCGTTCCTTTCATTTCAACAAAGAACAAAAGCCTGATCCTTCATCCTCAGGAGCAGTTTCAGTTTGGAAACCATCTCCAGTCTGGAATAAATCCAAGCCTTCTAGAAAAGCAAAGCCAGCTTCTAAGTCCACATGAAGGTGCGGCCCTCATTCCAGCTCAGCTGGTAGGGGGCAGGTTACGTTTTTTCAAAGAAATTTGGATCAATTCTGTTCACAATCTTTGGATTCAGAACATTGTTTCAGAAGGGTACAGAATTGGTTTCAAGATAAGACCTCCTGCAAAGAGATTTTTTCTTTCCCGTGTCCCAGTAAATCCAGTGAAAGCTCAAGCATTTCTGAAATGTGTTTCAGATCTAGAGTTGGCTGGAGTAATTATGCCAGTTCCAGTTCTGGAACAGGGGCTGGGGTTTTATTCGAATCTCTTCATTGTACCAAAGAAGGAGAATTCCTTCAGACCAGTTCTGGATCTAAAAATATTGAATCGTTATGTAAGGATACCAACGTTCAAAATGGTAACTGTAAGGACTATCTTGCCTTTTGTTCAACAAGGGCATTATATGTCCACAATAGATTTACAGGATGCATATCTGCATATTCCGATTCATCCAGATCATTATCAGTTCCTGAGATTCTCTTTTCTGGACAAGCATTACCAGTTTGTGGCTCTGCCGTTTGGCTTAGCTACAGCTCCAAGAATTTTTACAAAGGTTCTCGGTGCCCTTCTGTCTGTAATCAGAGAACAGGGTATTGTGGTATTTCCTTATTTGGACGATATCTTGGTACTTGCTCAGTCTTTACATTTAGCAGAATCTCATATGAATCGACTTGTGTTGTTTCTTCAAGATCATGGTTGGAGGATCAATTCACTAAAAAGTTCATTGACTCCTCAGACAAGGGTAACCTTTTTAGGTTTCCAGATAGATTCAGTGTCCATGACTCTGTCTTTGACAGACAAGAGACGTCTAAAATTGATTTCAGCTTGTCGAAACCTTCAGTCACAATCATTCCCTTCGGTAGCCTTATGCATGGAAATTCTAGGTCTTATGACTGCTGCTTCGGACGCGATCCCCTTTGCTCGTTTTCACATGCGACCTCTTCAGCTCTGTATGCTGAATCAATGGTGCAGGGATTACACAAAGATATCTCAATTAATATCTTTAAAACCGATTGTACGACACGTGGTGGACAGATCACCATCGTTTAATTCAGGGGGCTTCTTTTGTTCTTCCGACCTGGACTGTAATTTCAACAGTCTTACAGGTTGGGGAGCGGTGTGGGGATCTCTGACGGCACAAGGAGTTTGGGAATCTCAGGAGGTGAGATTACCGATCAATATTTTGGAACTCCGTGCAATTTTCAGAGCTCTTCAGTCTTGGCCTCTTCTGAAGAGAGAATCGTTCATTTGTTTTCAGACAGACAATGTCACAACTGTGGCATACATCAATCATCAAGGAGGGACTCACAGTCCTCTGGCTATGAAAGAAGTATCTCGAATTCTGGTTTGGGCGGAATCCAGCTCCTGTCTAATCTCTGCGGTTCATATCCCAGGTATAGACAATTGGGAAGCGGATTATCTCAGTCGCCAAACGTTGCATCCGGGCGAATGGTCTCTTCACCCAGGGGTATTTCTTCAGATTGTTCAAATGTGGGAGCTTCCAGAAATAGATCTGATGGCGTCTCATCTAAACAAGAAACTTCCCAGGTATCTGTCCAGATCCCGGGATCCTCAGGCGGAAGCAGTGGATGCATTATCACTTCCTTGGAAGTATCATCCTGCCTATATCTTTCCGCCTCTAGTTCTTCTTCCAAGAGTAATCTCCAAGATTCTGAAGGAATGCTCGTTTGTTCTGCTGGTAGCTCCGGCATGGCCTCACAGGTTTTGGTATGCGGATCTTGTCCGGATGGCCTCTTGCCATCCGTGGACTCTTCCGCTAAGACCAGACCTTCTGTCGCAAGGTCCTTTTTTCCATCAGGATCTCAAATCCTTAAATTTAAAGGTATGGAGATTGAACGCTTGATTCTTGGTCAAAGAGGTTTCTCTGACTCTGTGATTAATACTATGTTACAGGCTCGTAAATCTGTATCTAGAGAGATATATTATAGAGTCTGGAAGACTTATATTTCTTGGTGTCTTTCTCATCATTTTTCTTGGCATTCTTTTAGAATTCCGAGAATTTTACAGTTTCTTCAGGATGGTTTAGATAAAGGTTTATCCGCAAGTTCTTTGAAAGGACAAATCTCTGCTCTTTCTGCTCTTTTTCACAGAAAGATTGCTAATCTTCCTGATATTCATTGTTTTGTACAAGCTTTGGTTCGTATAAAACCTGTCATTAAGTCAATTTCTCCTCCTTGGAGTTTGAATTTGGTTCTGGGGGCTCTTCAAGCTCCTCCTTTTGAACCCATGCATTCATTGGACATTAAATTACTTTCTTGGAAAATTTTGTTCCTTTTGGCGATCTCTTCTGCCAGAAGAGTCTCTGAATTATCTGCTCTTTCTTGTGAGTCTCCTTTTATGATTTTTCATCAGGATAAGGCGGTGTTGCGAACTTCTTTTGAATTTTTACCTAAGGTTGTGAATTCCAACAACATTAGTAGAGAAATTGTGGTTCCCTCATTATGTCCTAATCCTAAGAATTCTAAGGAGAAATCGTTGCATTCTTTGGATGTTGTTAGAGCTTTGAAATATTATGTTGAAGCTACTAAGTCTTTCCGAAAGACTTCTAGTCTATTTGTTATCTTTTCCGGTTCTAGAAAAGGCCAGAAAGCTTCTGCCGTTTCTTTGGCATCTTGGTTGAAATCTTTAATTCATCATGCCTATGTCGAGTCGGGTAAAACTCCGCCTCAAAGGATTACAGCTCATTCTACTAGGTCAGTTTCTACTTCCTGGGCGTTTAAGAATGAAGCTTCGGTTGATCAGATTTGCAAAGCAGCAACTTGATCCTCTTTGCATACTTTTACTAAATTCTACCATTTTGATGTATTTTCTTCTTCTGAAGCAGTTTTTGGTAGAAAAGTACTTCAGGTAGCGGTTTCAGTTTGAATCTTCTGTTTATGTTTTTCATTAAACTTTATTTTGGGTGTGGGTTATTTTCAGCAGGAATTGGCTGTCTTTATTTTATCCCTCCCTCTCTAGTGACTCTTGCGTGGAAAGATCCACATCTTGGGTAGTCATTATCCCATACGTCACTAGCTCATGGACTCTTGCTAATTACATGAAAGAAAACATAATTTATGTAAGAACTTACCTGATAAATTCATTTCTTTCATATTAGCAAGAGTCCATGAGGCCCGCCCTTTTTTGTGGTGGTTATGATTTTTTTGTATAAAGCACAATTATTACAATTCCTTATTTTATATGCTTTCGCACTTTTTTCTTATCACCCCACTTCTTGGCTATTCGTTAAACTGATTTGTGGGTGTGGTGAGGGGTGTATTTGTAGGCATTTTGAGGTTTGGGAAACTTTGCCCCTCCTGGTAGGAATGTATATCCCATACATCACTAGCTCATGGACTCTTGCTAATATGAAAGAAATGAATTTATTAGGTAAGTTCTTACATAAATTATGTTTTTTCTGGTTCAGAGGATTCTGTTTCAGAGGTTGATACTGATAAATCTTCATATTTATTCAAAATGGAATTTATTCATTCTTTACTTAAAGAAGTCTTAATTGCATTAGAAATAGAGGAATCTGGTCCTCTTGATACTAAATCTAAACGCTTGAATACGTTTTTTTAAACCTCCTGTAGTTATTCCGGAGGTTTTTCCCATCCCTGATGCTATTTCTGAAGTAATTTCCAGAGAATGGAATAATTTGGGTAATTCATTTACTCCTTCTAAACGGTTTAAGCAATTATATCCTGTGCCATCTGACAGATTAGAGTTTTGGGACAAAATCCCTAAGGTTGATGGGGCTATCTCTACTCTTGCTAAACGTACTACTATTCCTACGGCAGATAGTACTTCCTTTAAGGATCCTTTAGATAGGAAAATTGAATCATTCCTAAGAAAAGCTTACTTATTTTCAGGT
Source organism: Bombina bombina (assembly GCF_027579735.1). Taxonomy (NCBI): domain Eukaryota; kingdom Metazoa; phylum Chordata; class Amphibia; order Anura; family Bombinatoridae; genus Bombina; species Bombina bombina. Next base: position 2,848,398 of record NC_069499.1, read on the forward strand.
AATCTTCTTAGACCTGCTATATCTTTGGCGGATGTTGCTGCAGCCTCAACTTTCTGGTTGGAAGCTTTAGCACAACAAGTAACAGATCATAATACTCATAGCATTGTTAATCTTCTTCAACATGCTAATAACTTTATTTGTGATGCCATCTTTGATATCATTAGGGTTGATGTCAGGTATATGTCTTTAGCTATTTTAGCTAGAAGAGCTTTATGGCTTAAAACTTGGAATGCTGATATGTCTTCTAAATCAACTTTGCTTTCCCTTTCTTTCCAGGGTAATAAATTGTTTGGTTCACAGTTGGATTCTATTATTTCAACTGTTACTGGGGGAAAAGGAACTTTTTTACCACAGGATAAAAAATTTAAAGGTAAATTTAGGTCTGCTAATCGTTTTCATTCTTTTCGTCACAATAAGGAACAAAAACCTGATCCTTCCCCTACAGGAGCGGTATCAGTTTGGAAACCATCTCCAGTCTGGAATAAATCCAAGCCTTTTAGAAAGCCAAAGTCAGCTCCCAAGTCCACATGAAGGTGCGGCCCTCATTCCAGCCCAGCTGGTAGGGGGCAGACTACGTTTTTTCAAAGAAATTTGGATCAATTCGATTCACAATCTTTGGATTCAGAATATTGTTTTCAGAAGGGTACAGAATAGGCTTCAAGATAAGGCCTCCTGCAAGAAGATTTTTTCTTTCCCGTGTCCCAATAAATCCAGTGAAGGCTCAAGCATTTCTGAAATGTGTTTCAGATCTAGAGTTGGCTGGAGTAATTGTGCCAGTTCCAGTTTTGGAACAGGGGCTGGGGTTTTACTCAAATCTCTTCATTGTACCAAAGAAGGAGAATTCCTTCAGACCAGTTCTGGATTTAAAAATATTGAATCGTTATGTAAGGATACCAACATTCAAAATGGTAACTATAAGGACTATTCTGCCTTTTGTTCAGCAAGGGCATTATATGTCCACAATAGATTTACAAGATGCATATCTGCATATTCCAATTCATCCAGATCACTATCAGTTTCTGAGATTCTCTTTTCTAGACAAGCATTACCAGTTTGTGGCTCTGCCGTTTGGCCTAGCAACAGCTCCAAGGATTTTTACAAAGGTTCTCGGTGCCCTTCTATCTGTAATCAGAGAACAGGGTATTGTGGTATTTCCTTATTTGGACGATATCTTGGTACTTGCTCAGTCTTTACATTTAGCAGAATCTCATATGAATCGACTTGTGTTGTTTCTTCAAGATCATGGTTGGAGGATCAATTCACTAAAAAGTTCATTGACTCCTCAGACAAGGGTAACCTTTTTAGGTTTCCAGATAGATTGTGTCCATGACTCTGTCTTTGACAGACAAGAGACGTCTAAAATTGATTTCAGCTTGTCGAAACCTTCAGTCACAATCATTCCCTTCGGTAGCCTTATGCATGGAAATTCTAGGTCTTATGACTGCTGCATCGGACGCGATCCCCTTTGCTCGTTTTCACATGCGACCTCTTCAGCTCTGTATGCTGAACCAGTGGTGCAGGGATTATACAAAGATATCACAATTAATATCTTTAAAACCGATTGTACGACACTCTCTGACGTGGTGGACAGACCACCATCGTTTAGTTCAGGGGGCTTCTTTTGTTCTTCCGACCTGGACTGTGATCTCAACAGATGCAAGTCTGACAGGTTGTGGAGCTGTATGGGGGTCTCTCACATTACAAGGGGTTTGGGAATCTCAGGAGGCGAGATTACCTATCAACATTTTGGAACTCCGTGCGATTTTCAGAGCTCTTCAGTCGTGGCCTCTTCTAAAGAGAGAGTCGTTCATTTGTTTTCAGACGGACAATGTCACAACCGTGGCATATGTCAATCATCAAGGAGGGACTCACAGTCCTCTGGCTATGAAAGAAGTATCTTGAATACTTGTATGGGCGGAATCCAGCTCCTGTCTAATTTCTGCGGTTCATATCCCAGGTATAGACATTTGGGAAGCGGATTATCTCAGCCGCCAAACATTACATCCGGGCGAATGGTCTCTTCACCCAGAGGTATTTCGTCAGATTGTCCAAATGTGGGGACTTCCAGAAATAGATCTGATGGCTTCTCATCTAAACAAGAAGCTTCCCAGGTATCTGTCCAGATCCAGGGATCCTCAGGCGGAAGCAGTGGATGCATTGTCACTTCCTTGGAAGTATCATCCTGCCTATATCTTTCCGCCTCTAGTTCTTCTTCCAAGAGTGATTTTGAAAGTATGGAGATTGAACACTTGATTCTCAGTCATAGAGGTTTCTCTGACTCCGTAATTAATACTATGTTACAGGCTCGTAAATCTGTATCTAGGAAGATAAATTATCGAGTCTGGAAGGCTTACATTTCTTGGTGTTCTTCTTATCATTTTTCTTGGCATTCTTTTAGAATTCCTAGAATTTTACAGTTTCTTCAGGATGGTTTGGATAAAGGTTTGTCTGCAAGTTCCTTGAAAGGACAAATCTCTGCTCTTTCTGCTCTTTTTCACAGAAAGATTGCTAATCTTCCTGATATTCATTGTTTTGTACAGGCTTTGGTTCTTATAAAACCTGTCATTAAGTCAATTTCTCCTCCTTGGAGTTTGAATTTGGTTCTGGGGGCTCTTCAAGCTCCTCCGTTTGAACCTATGCATTCGCTGGATATTAAATTACTTTCTTGGAAAGTTTTGTTTCTTTTGGCCATCTCTTCTGCTAGAAGAGTTTCTGAATTATCTGCTCTTTCTTGTGAGTCTCCTTTTCTGATTTTTCATCAGTATAAGGCGGTGTTGCGAACTTCATTTAAATTTTTACCTAAGGTTGTGAATTCTAACAATATTAGTAGAGAAATTGTGGTGTCCTAATCCTAAGAACTCTAAGGAAAGATTGTTGCATTCTTTGGATATAGTTAGAGCTTTGAAATATTATGTTGAAGCTACTAAAGATTTCCGAAAGACTTCTAGTCTATTTGTTATCTTTTCTGGTTCTAGGAAAGGTCAGAAGGCTTCTGCCATTTCTTTGGCATCTTGGTTAAAGTCTTTGATTCATCATGCTTATGTTGAGTCGGGTAGAACGCCGCCTCAAAGGATTACAGCTCATTCGACTAGGTCAGTCTCTACTTCCTGGGCATTTAGGAATGAAGCTTCGGTTGATCAGATTTGCAAAGCAGCAACTTGGTCTTCTTTGCATACTTTTACTAAATTCTCTCATTTTGATGTGTTTTCTTCTTCTGAAGCAGTCTTTGGTAGAAAAGTACTTCAGGCAGCTGTTTCAGTTTGATTCTTCTGCTTATAAATTCAGTTTTTTTCATTATATGATTTAAACGTTGTTTTGGGGTGTGGATTATTTTTCAGCGGAATTGGCTGTCTTTATTTTATCCCTCCCTCTCTAGTGACTCTTGCGTGGAAGCTCCACATCTTGGGTATTCATTATCCCATACGTCACTAGCTCATGGATTCTTGCTAATTACATGAAAGAAAACATATTCTATGTAAGAACTTACCTGATAAATTCATTTCTTTCATATTAGCAAGAGTCCATGAGGCCCACCCTTTTTGAGGTGGTTATGATTTTTTTGTATAAAGCACAATTATTCCAATTCCTTATTTTTTATGCTTTCGCACTTTTTTCTTATCACCCCACTACTTGGCTATTCGTTAAACTGTTTTGTGGGTGTGGTGAGGGGTGTATTTATAGGCATTTTGAGGTTTGGGAAACTTTGCCCCTCCTGGTAGAAATGTATATCCCATACGTCACTAGCTCATGGACTCTTGCTGATATGAAAGAAATGAATTTATCAGGTAAGTTCTTACATAAATTATGTTATTGCATCTATTGATCTATGTAATTCGTATCTATCAAATGTATATTGCATCTATTGATCTATGTAATTTGTATCTATCAAATGTATATTGCATCTATTGATCTATGTAATCTATGTATCTATCTATCAAATCTATCTATCTCGTGGTTGTGCAAATGGACTGTTTGCGGTTGTTTGCGGTGCGTTACACGAAGAGTTTGGTCTGTCACTGTGAAGCGGGCGTAACCCTTACACTACCTGATCGATACAACATCATACCTAATGTTTAAAGTACCTTATTCCAAACAATTTAGGAATGTTAGGTGATTTATGCCCTTTATGGCTTAAAACCAGACTCTGCATCAACTATGTAATTTTCCATGTGAGTTTTGCCATGGATCCCCCTACAGCATGCCACAGTCCAGGTGTTAGTACCCTTGAAACAACTTTTCCATCACTATTGTGGCCAGAAAGAGTCCTTGTGGGTTTTAAAGTTCGCCTGCCCATTGAAGTCAATGGCGGTTCGCGCGGTTCGCCGGTTCACGAACAGTAGCGGAAGTTCGAGTCTGCAGTTAGCGAACCGAAATTTTTAAGTTTGCGACATCACTAGTGGTGAGGAGTGTATTTATAGGCATTTTGAGGATGGGAAACTTTGCCCCTCCTGGTAGGATTGTATATCCCATACGTCACTAGCTCATGGACTCTTGCCAATTATATGAAAGAAATGTGTTTTTAATCAAAGTAAACGAAAGAAGCGATACAGATCTTTATCTAAATTAAAGTTATCTATTTTTTGAAGGGCAAAAAGATAACCCCCTGCTTAATACACTTAATTTGACTTCCGTTAATGCATATTTAGATATATTTATTACCAAACTTAAGTCCATATCACCTTGATTATACTCAGCAGGTATTTTTTGCTGTTATAGTCCCAACATTGTTAAATCAAATGTCACTGATAAAGTGTTCATATTTACAGTGTTGTCATTCTATTTACATACCGAGGCCGTTCCGACACAGGCATTCAAACTGGACTCTACTTTCTCCCCCAATAAGGGGTCCTATCCATGTTTGAATTGCACCTAATGTAATTCTATGATCAGGGGTAAACATATAGCCCAGATAAATGATAATAAGAAAAGGGAGATAAATGGATATTATACCTGTGACACTGAAAAAAGAGAGAGGTTTGGTGGATCAAAAATTTAGGGACTCTACATCCAGTAGGTTTAAATAAGGATTATTGTGACGAACCAAGGTTATCCAACCCTGCGCCAGTCACTTATTTGGCACAGAAAGGGTTTTCAGCCCCCTTTTCTGTCACCTATAGGTCACAATCTAGCCACACCAGGCAAGCTTGTGATTCAGTTTAGTGGGTGCAAGAGTTAATTCGCATTCCCTTAATCTGTACTAGACGTAAGAGAAATGCCCAACATTCCCTTGTAATGCCACCCACAATAAACTATAAATCCTATAGCTTAAATGCTGCCATCACTTAAAATTTATTAAAGGGAAAATCTTAAGGAAAACCCCAGACTTTACACATTAACTCTAGAAATACAATTTAACAGAAAATAACCTAAAATTATACAGTTCTAATATTCCAGTCCCTTTCAGTAACGTGGTTCAATTATTAGACAAAGGCCAAACTTAATAAAGGAATTATTTATTATGCCAAAAATATTATGCACAATGCATTATTAATAAAAAGTTGTTACAAATAAAATTACACACGCAAACAGTATTTTAAAATAAAAAGGAGAAAAACAGAATTGAATACTTTCCTAGTCTTCAAGATCTGCGCCAGGGGCTGGCATGAAAATGATGGCTCCTTACTTCTGTACAGCAGCTCCCCTTGTAAGAATGACAATCTTATTGTTAAAAAATAAGATTCTTAAACCTACTTCTCAGAGATCATGTTGCTTAACCACACCCTCCTGGGCGGGCTAAGAAACCCCACTGTCTTCACAAACTTCAATAGACTAAATTTCTTGCCTGAATTTATACAATCCATTATCATTCCTGCTAGGTAAGAAATTTCTATATTTACATATTTAGAACCTCTTAGTTTTATTGGGAGAACCAGTTTGATATCAAATATGCCATAGGTTGTCATATTTACCTGCCGTTAAGGTTATAACACTTTTAACCAACATATGTACATAATATACCAATGTCCTGTCAGTGACCTGGTCAGTTTTTGTAATGAAGGGCCTGTTTTGCATCATGCATTCTATTGACAGCTTAAGCCATAAACTTTATCCTGTGTATCTCTGTGACTAAGAGCTTCAGTGATTTTATGACTCAATGCATACACACTAGCATTTGGTGGCTAGTTAGAGGGTTCTGGCACTTCAAAGAAAATACAAACACAATTCTTCTTGAAAACAAATAACTGTTTTGAGTGCAAGCTGCACAAAGTTAACTCCTTAGGAGCTGAATCCTGAGATATTTGTGACACCTCCCCCAATAAGAGACGCAAAAGGGGGTGGCTACGAGCCACTCCCGATGCGTATCAAAAGGAGCTTCCCCTTGCGGTGAGAACACCATTGCCAGACAGATTGCACCTAGCAGTTTTGGCAGCAGGATGCCCTCCTTTTAAAAGTGACACACTAGTTGCTCTACCCAACCGATTGAATATATTGCAGGGCCCCTCCCATGCAGCCTCTAGTTTGTTCTGTCTCATGGGCGTGAGTACAAGAACATTATGGACCATCTCACACACTCCCTCTCTGGCAGTAAACTCCTGCAACTGTTTTTGTGTGAATATGGCATCTCTGGGTTTTGCAGGTACCTCCCCCAATAAGGTTGGCATCTTATCTCTGAACAACACATCATCCCCTGTTACAGAGGTGCCTGTGAAACCTAGTGTCTTGCTACCTATGGTGTGCTCTCTAAGCATATTGTGTGCTGTCAGTTGCTGCTTAACTACCATAGGCTCTTGCCCTCCCACTGGAGTAGAATTCCTGTACTCCTGCACTCTGTTATGGTTGGTAGGGGGTTGACTAACTGCCCCCCTTCTCCTCACTGTGGGTTCTAACTGCTGGGGACACTGATGCTGCACATCTATCAGTGTATTTCCTGGACTGTGGGGCTGTGTAAATACACTTCTCTGTACTCCTCCCCCCTGTGCCTGCAGTCTGTGTCAGTTTCTGTCCCCTAGCCTGTGCAGTCTGTTTATAGGTCACAGCTGAGGTTACTGGGGTCTCTGTCACCCACAATCTTTCACACTCACTCTGGGGGTCCCTCAAAGAGTATCCTGTACCCTCCTCCCCCACACACTCTGAAATCTGTGGTTTTGCTGCTTCTATCATAGAGTGGGCTAGTTTGCCCCCCTGCTCTCTCTCACAGTCAGTCTGCCACTTTGCATAATCACACAGAATCTGAGATCCTATTGACACTGGTGCAGACAAGCACACATCTTCCTTCTGCCATTTATCACAACTATTGTGTCTTTTCAAAGGGTACGGAATTGTCCCTGGCAGAGACTGGCACACATCATCCAGCGGCCCAGTCACCCAGTCATTCTCTCCCCCGTCAATCTCACCTCCTTCTATAGAATCCACTGATTCAATCACAGGCAGACACGCACCCCTCATCTGCCTTCTCTCACAAACAGCTTCTCCCTGTACAGGTAAACTCAGTTCAGGCACAGACAGACCCACACAGTCTATCTGCCTTTCTCCCCCATCAGTCTCACCCTGAACAGCTAATGGTAATTCTGCCAATACTGCTGGTTTAAGTACAGGAAGACACACACCGTCTGTCTGTCGTTCTCCCCAGTCAGCATCTCCTCGTACAGCTTTACCTCTCAGCACAGACACCCCCAGTTCAGGCACAGCCCTGCGCACACATGCACTCTGTCCTCCCTCCTGGTCGTAATGTCTCTGAGCATTTTTACACACAGCCCTTTCCACATAAGGGTCCGCAACTAATGTCACTAGGTCACATGTAGCATTGTCAGGCACATAAAGAGATAACAATCTACCCAAATCAGTACCCAGTAAAACATCATTAGGAATATTTTCAGATACCCCCACATTTCTTAAACCTCTCCCCACTCCCCAATCAAGATATACACGTGCCATAGGCACTGCAAGTTTCATTCCCCCAATCCCTTTAACTGCTAGAGTCTTTCCAGGGATAATGTTCTCAGAGTTCACTAGCTTTGGATGCACCATAGTCACTTCTGCACCTGTGTCCCTTAGCCCTAGGGTTACCTTATCTCCAACAGTCACAGGTTGCAAGTTCTCATGGTTGTTTTCCTCTGGACAGGTAACAAACAAAATAGATGCTGGTACTTCTGAGGGATTACTTCCTCCAGCTGATTGCCCCAAGTTAATCCTCTCTGGGCAAGTGGAGCTGATGTGGCCCACTTTGTTGCAAACAAAACATCTGCGGGTATCCCCCTGCCCAGATGCAGCACTCGCCCCTCCTTTCCCAGAGGGAGCAGACACACTGGATAAAGGCACAGCAGGCTTTGTGAAGGGGGGTCGTGCAGCAGCTCCTTTACAGGTGGATCCCCCCTTAGAAAAGGATTTCCTCCCATTCTCTGGAGACCTGTTAGCTGTGTAAAAATCAGCCAGCTCGCCAGCTTCCAATGCTGTTATGGGCTTCCGATCTAAAACCCATTCTTGAACTCCGGCTGGGCACAGCTGCATAAATTGCTCCTTCACAATCAAATCTTCCAGCTCCTCCATAGTGGCAACTTTTAATCCTCTGACCCACTGTTTAAAGGCTGTCCTCAAGTTTCCAACAGCTGTTATATAGCTCTCTGACACACCTTTCTGCAGGGAACGGAATTTCTTTCTGTAAACTTCAGGAGTAAGATTGTATCTCCTCTGCAGGGCAGCTTTAATGGAATCATAGTCCTGATCAAACTCTGGGGGTAGTTCAGCAAACGCCTCCAGTGCAGGACCTTTCAGGCCAGGGGTAAGGTACTTGGCCCACTGCTCCCTTGGCAACTGGAACTGTCTGCAAACTTTCTCAATGCTACACAGGAATACATCCACATCTCCATCTTTCTCCAGGGTGGGAAAATTCTCTGCACGCACTCTGGGAGCAGGTGGGTCTCTAGGTTCACTAACAACAGGTGAGACCATCCCTCTCTCCAACCGTGCAAGCTGTAGCTGATACTCTCTCTCCGCCTGTCGTTCAGCCGCCTGTCTTTCAGCAACCTGTCTCTCAGCTGCCAGAGACGCCTGCCTCTCAGCCACGGCAGCCTGTCGTTCAGCAGCCTGTCTTTCATAAAACTTTGTAATCAGTTCCATGCGCAAACTTGCATCCACTGAGCCCATATGTTTAAGAACAGTTTGCAAATAACAGTCCAATGGATCCCCAGATCCTGATGAATCACCACCCACAGCTGCAGACATCTCTCCTGAGACTTCAACTGGTGTGATTTGGCTGTTATCATATTCAACAAGAGCTTGTATTAGTGAATCTTTGTTCTTTGAACGTATTGGAATATCCCGCTCCTGGCATAGGAGTATAAGTGCCTCTCTAGATCGCTGCTCGTATGCCTCCATAGCAAAAATAAAATAGAAAAGAAAAACAGAGAATAGGGAAGGGGACTGTTTGCAATGTGTGACTATATAATGCACTGAGTTTTAGCCTTTGGAAATTGTAAGAAACAATTTCTTTTAGTACCGGGATTTTCACACTAGCAAATCCACAAGCACTAAAATCTAATAATAAAAAAAATTATCTACATCGCTGCCCACCAATTTGTGACGAACCAAGGTTATCCAACCCTGCGCCAGCCACTTATTTGGCACAGAAAGGGTTTTCAGCCCCCTTTTCTGTCACCTATAGGTCACAATCTAGCCACACCAGGCAAGCTTGTGATTCAGTTTAGTGGGTGCAAGAGTTAATTCGCATTCCCTTAATCTGTACTAGACGTAAGAGAAATGCCCAACACTCCCTTGTAATGCCACCCACAATAAACTATAAATCCTATAGCTTAAATGCTGCCACCACTTAAAATTTATTAAAGGGAAAATCTTAAGGAAAACCCCAGACTTTACACATTAACTCTAGAAATACAATTTAACAGAAAATAACCTAAAATTATACAGTTCTAATATTCCAGTCCCTTTCAGTAACGTGGTTCAATTATTAGACAAAGGCCAAACTTAATAAAGGAATTATTTATTATGCCAAAAATATTATGCGCAATGCATTATTAATAAAAAGTTGTTACAAATAAAATTACACACGCAAACAGTATTTTAAAATAAAAAGGAGAAAAACAGAATTGAATACTTTCCTAGTCTTCAAGATCTGCGCCAGGGGCTGGCATGAAAATGATGGCTCCTTACTTCTGTACAGCAGCTCCCCTTGTAAGAATGACAATCTTATTGTTAAAAAATAAGATTCTTAAACCTACTTCTCAGAGATCATGTTGCTTAACCACACCCTCCTGGGCGGGCTAAGAAACCCCACTGTCTTCACAAACTTCAATAGACTAAATTTCTTGCCTGAATTTATACAATCCATTATCATTCCTGCTAGGTAAGAAATTTCTATATTTACATATTTAGAACCTCTTAGTTTTATTGGGAGAACCAGTTTGATATCAAATATGCCATAGGTTGTCATATTTACCTGCCGTTATAACACTTTTAACCAACATATGTACATAATATACCAATGTCCTGTCAGTGACCTGGTCAGTTTTTGTAATGAAGGGCTTGTTTTGCATCATGCATTCTATTGACAGCTTAAGCCATAAACTTTATCCTGTGTATCTCTGTGACTAAGAGCTTCAGTGATTTTATGACTCAATGCATACACACTAGCATTTGGTGGCTAGTTAGAGGGTTCTGGCACTTCAAAGAAAATACAAACACAATTCTTCTTGAAAACAAATAACTGTTTTGAGTGCAAGCTGCACAAAGTTAACTCCTTAGGAGCTGAATCCTGAGATATTTGTGACAATTATGATTTACATTTATTTATTTAGAACAAAGATAAAAAGGGCGCCTCCTAGTGCAGATAATCCAAGGTAATAAAACCCCCAAACAATATGGAACCCACCGATGTCCAGGCTACTCACATGTGGGAAAGCACTTAACAAGTGCCAAATGGACAGACTGGACTATTGGTGGTGGCCCAGCTCACTATCTGATACAGTGGAGTAGGTACAATATATATTAGCAATAGGCTAACATGAGCTCCAAAAAAGACTCCAGAAAGGCTGCTTGATATATTTGAAAGATTTATATTAAAAACAAAATTTTCAATACAAAATACTGAAAGGTATATAAGTATCAAAACTGCTACGCGTTTCTCAGCGACCTCTTCGCTGTTTCTTCAGGCATATGATGCTAAAACAGCCTACGGAGTCTAATTTAAATATACAACCACCAATCGGATACAAGTGTATCCAGCAAACACAGGTGTATAATTATGAGTCATGGGGAAAGCAAAAGAATTGTCAAAGGATCTGCGGGAAAAGGTAGTTGAACTGTATAAAACAGGAAAGGGATATAAAAAGATATCCAGGGAATTGAGAATGCAAATCAGCAGTGTTCAAACTCTAATCATGAAGTGGAAAATGAGGCGTTTGCTGTTGTCACTGTGGTATAAACACGCAGGTTCAGCCTATTAGACAGGTCTGATGCTGTTGTCACTGTGGTGTATACACACAGGTTCTGTTTAATAACGTACTGCATTCATCTTGCCATCAATTCTGACCAAATTTCCTGTGCCTTTGTAGCTCACACATCCCCAAAACATCAGCGATCCACCTCCGTGTTTCACAGTAGGAATGGTGTACCTTTCATCATAGGCCTTGTTGACTCCTCTCCAAATGTAGCGTTATGGTTGTGGCCAAAAAGCTAAATTTTGGTCTCATCACTCCAAATTATTTTGTGCCAGTAGGTTTGAGGCTTGTCTCTGTGTTGTTTGGCGTATTGTAAAAGGGATACTTTGTAGCATTTGCGTAGTAATGGCTTTCTTCTGGTGACTCGACCATGCAGCCCATCTTTCTTCAAGTGCCTCCTTATTGTGCATCTTGAAACAGCCACACCATATGTCCTATATTTCACCTGAAGATATTTTTCGGTTTGTCTTTGCATCCCGAACAATTTTCCTGGCAGTTGTGGCTGAAATTTTAGTTGGTCTACCTGACCGTGGTTTGGTTTCAACAGAACCCCTCATTTTCCACTTCTTTATTAGAGTTTGAACACTGCTGATTTGCATTCTCAATTCCCTGGATATCTTTTTATTTCCCTTTCCTGTTTTATACAGTTCAACTACCTTTTCCCTCAGATCCTTTGACAATTCTTTTGTTTTCCCCGTGACTCAGAATCCAGAATCGTCAGTGCAGCACTGGATGAAAGATGCAAGGGTCTGTCAGGAGTCCAGAAACTCATTGGCCTTTTATACACATACACTAATTACAAGGAAACAGATCACAGGTGAGGATGGTTACCTTTTAATAGCCATTTAAACCCCTTCGTGTCAACTTGTGTGCATGCTATCAGGCCAGAATTACCAGGGTATGTAAACTTTTGATCAGGGTCATTTGGGTAGTTTCTGTTGTCATTATGATTTAAAAAGAGTAAACATAGTTGATTGATAATAAATGGCTTCCGTCAAACACTAACCATGAGTGAAAGAAAAGTTTTTGTGTTATCATTCATATTCTCTGAAAAATGGCCAATTCTGCCAGGGTATGTAAACTTATGAACACATACTCGCATACACACACTTGCACACACACACTTGCATACAAGCACACATACAAGCACACACACACTCGCATACAAGCACACATACTCACAGATACTTGCACACACACTTGCATACAAGCAAACATTCTCGCACACACACTTGCATACAAGCACACATTCTCGCACACACACTTGCATACAAGCACACATACTCGTGCACCCACACTTGCATACAAGCACACATACTCGCACCCACACTTGCATACAAGCACACATTCTCGCACACACACTTGCATACAAGCACACATTCTTGCACACATACTCGCACACACACTTGCATACAAGTACACACACTTGCATACAAGCACACATTCTCGCGCACACACTTGCATACAAGCACACATACTCGCACACACACTTGCATACAAGCACACATTCTCGCACACACATTCTCGCACACACATTCTCACATACAAGCACACATACTCACACATACAAGCACACATTCTTGCACACACATTCTCGCATACAAGCACACATACATACAAGCACACATTCTCGCACACACACTCGCTTACAAGCATACATTCTCGCACACACATTCTCGCATACAAGCACACATTCTTGCACACACATTCTCGCATACAAGCACACATTCTCGCATACAAGCACACATACATACAAGCACACATTCTCACACACACACTCGCATACAAGCATACATTCTCGCACACACTTTCTCGCATACAAGCACACATACATACAAGCACACATTCTCACACACACACTCGCATACAAGCATACATTCTCGCACACACTTTCTCGCATACAAGCACACATACTCACACATACAAGCACACATTCTTGCACACACATTCTCGCATACAAGCACACATTCTCGCATACAAGCACACATACATACAAGCACACATTCTCACACACACACTCGCATACAAGTATACATTCTTGCACACACATTCTCGCATACAAGCACACATTCTCTTCTCGCACACACACTCGCATACAAGCACACATTCTTGCACACACACTTGCCTACAAGCACACACACTCGCACACACACTTGCATACAAGCACACATACTCGCACACACACTTGCATACAAGCACACACACTTGCATACAAGCACACACACTTATATACAAGCACAAACACTTGCATACAAGCACACATTCTCGCACACACACTTGCATACAAGCACACATTCTCGCACACTTTCTCACACATACATTCTCGCATACAAGCACACATACTCACACATACAAGCACACATTCTTGCACACAAATTCCCGCATACAAGCACACATTCTCGCATACAACCACACATACTTACATACAAGCACACATTCTCGCACACACACTCGCATACAAGCACACATTCTCGCACACACTCTCACATACAAGCACACATTCTCGCACACACATTCTCGCATACAAGCACACATACTCACACATACAAGCACACATTCTCGCACACACACTCGCATACAAGCACACATTCTCGCACACATTCTCGCATATAAGCACACATACTCACACATACAAGCACACATTCTCGCACACACATTCTCGCATACAAGCACACATTCTCGCATACAAGCACACATTCTCGCATACAAGCACACATTCTCGCGCACACACTCACATACAAGCACACATTCTCGCGCACACACTCGCATACAAGCACACATTCTCGCATACAAGCACACACTTACATACAAGCATACATTCTCGCATACAAGCACACATACTCACACATACAAGCACACATTCTTGCACACACATTCTCGCATACAAGCACACATTCTCGCACACACACTCGCATACAAGCATACATTCTCGCACACACATTCTCGCATACAAGCACACATACTCACACATACAAGCACACTTTCCTGCACACACATTCTCGCATACAAGCACACATTCTCTTCTCGCACACACACTCGCATACAAGCACACATTCTCTTCTCGCACACACACTCGCATACAAGCACACATTCTCGCACACATTCTTGCACACACACTTTCCTACAAGCACACACACTCGCACACACACTTGCATACAAGCACACATACTCGCACACACACTTGCATACAAGCACAAACACTTATATACAAGCACAAACACTTGCATACAAGCACACATTCTCGCATACAAGCACACATTCTCGCACACACACTCGCATACAAGCACACATTCTCGCACACATTCTCGCATACAAGCACACATACTCACACATACAAGCACACATTCTCGCACACACACTCGCATACAAGCACACATTCTCTCATACAAGCACACATTCTCGCATACAAGCACACATTCTCACGCACACACTCGCATACAAGCACACACTTACATACAAGCACACATTCTCGTGCACGCACTCACATACAAGCACACATTCTCGCACACACACTTGCATACAAGCACACATACTCGCACATACAAGCACACATTCTCCTAGTCCCCTAGAGTGCTATATATGTAGTCTTTGTAAGATACGGCTGGTCCAGCCTATCTTATTGTTTGCTCAGAAGCACACATTCTCACATACAAGCACACACTTACATACAAGCACGCATTCTCGCATACAAGCACACACTTACATACAAGCACACATTCTCGCATACAAGTACACACTTACATACAAGCACACATTCTCGCATACAAGCACACACTCGCATGCAAGCACACATTCTCGCACACACACACTCGCATACAAGCACACATTCTCGCATACAAGCACACATTTTCGCATACAAGCACACATTCTCGCGCACACACTCGCATACAAGCACACATTGTCGCATACAAGCACACATTCTCGCATACAAGCACACATTCTCGCGCACACACTCGCATACAAGCACACATTCTCGCATACAAGCACACATACTCACACATACAAGCACACATTCTCGCACACACACTCGCATACAAGCACACATTCTCGCACACATTCTCGCATACAAGCACACACTCGCATACAAGCACACATTCTCGCATACAAGCACACATTCTCGCATACAAGCACACATTTTCGCATACAAGCACACATTCTCGCGCACACACTCGCATACAAGCACACATTGTCGCATACAAGCACACATTGTCGCATACAAGCACACATTGTCGCATACAAGCACACATTGTCGCATACAAGCACACATTCTCGCATACAAGCACACATTCTCGCATACAAGCACACATTCTCGCGCACACACTCGCATACAAGCACACATACTCACACATACAAGCACACATTCTCGCACACACACTCGCATACAAGCACACATTCTCGCACACATTCTCGCATACAAGCACACACTCGCATACAAGCACACATTCTCGCAAACACACTCGCATACAAGCACACATTTTCGCATACAAGCACACATTTTCGCATACAAGCACACATTTTCGCATACAAGCACACATTCTCGCGCACACACTCGCATACAAGCACACATTCTCGCGCACACACTCGCATGCAAGCACACATTCTCGCGCACACACACTCCCATACAAGCACACATTCTCGCACATATAAGCACACGCTCACACACAACTGCATAAATATTCCTTAGACTAATAAATCCTTTCTTTGTTTTTATTGGTGAGAATCTGCTCCAGCATTAAAAGACAAATTGTTTTAGGGACACGGATATGCTTGGCTGAGACCTCAGTTGTCCTTATGGGAGGTACATATGTGACCAGAGGGGCATGGAATAAGGTATAGATAACTGTATATTAACCATATAAAATGTTTTGTTATTACTATAATATAAACAAGGGGTTGTAAAGTAACTGTTAGAATAAGTAGCAGACGCTTTACATAGATAAAATATAAACTTCTAGAACAAACTGACAGATTATTACTACAAAAGAAACAGTGCCAAATAAACTTCAGTGCTATCCTAGCTACTCCTCTTATGATTTTCCCCTATGTAGATCACTTCAGCCGCTCCTCAGCCTCTGATTCTGTGCAATATTCCAGCTACTTCTAGATTCTCACAGCAGCTGTCTTATCCCTTCTGTGCTTCACCCCCAATTTTATATCACCCCAAAACAAGTCACACACAGGAATAAAAAAATAAACACTGGCGGGGAGCAGCTGTCTCCTATGTGCCCCAGGCCTTATTTCTCCCTTGCTGACAGGCTATATCATACCTGAACCACTCCCTACAGTGAGAAATATCAGTTATAGAACACACATTACATTTATCTGGGATTTTAAATGTATTGAAAGGTGAACAATTTGATAATTATTTAAAAAGTACTTAACCAGAAAATGATCTTTCTTTTGCAAGATGTACCGAGTCCACGGATTCATCCTAACTTGTGGGATATTGTCCTTCCTGACAGGAAGAAGCAAAGAGAGCACCGCAGCAGAGCTGTCTATATAGCTCACCCCTTAACTCCACCCCCCAGTCATTCTCTTTGCTGGCTTTAAGCAGGGAACTGGGAGGCAGATTTTCTAAGTCATCAGACTTTTCATCCGGGGGAGTGGGAACTCCATCCGGAGGTGTTTGCTCAACTGGTTCAGCTATGGGGCACACCAGAATTGGATCTGATGGCGTCTCGTCAGAATGCCAAACTTCCTCGTTACAGATCCAGGTCAATGGATCCTCAGGCAGTACTGATAGATGCTTTAGCAGTACCCTGGTCGTTCAACCTGGCTTATGTGTTTCCACTATTCCCTCTCCTTCCGCGTCTGATTGCCAGAATCAAACAGGAGAGAGCTTCAGTGATTTTGATAGCGCCTGCGTGGCCACGCAGGACTTGGTATGCAGACCTGGTGGACATGTCATCTCTTCCACCATGGACTCTGCCACTGAGATGGGACCTTTTGATTCAAGGTCCATTCAAGCATCCAAATCTAATTTCTCTGCAACTGACTGCTTGGAGATTGAACGCTTGATTTTATCAAAGCGGGGTTTCTCTGAGTTGGTCATAGATACCTTGATTCAGGCTCGAAAGCCTGTCACCAGGAAGATCTATCATAAGATATGGCGTAAATATCTTTTTTGGTGTGAATCCAAAGGCTACTCATGGAGTAAGATCAGGATTCCTAGGATTTTGTCTTTTCTCCAAGAAGGATTGGAGAAAGGATTGTCCGCTAGTTCCTTAAAGGGACAGATATCTGCTTTGTCTATTCTGTTGCACAAGCGTCTGGCAGATGTCCCAGACGTTCAGGCTTTTTGTCAGGCTTTAGTTAGAATTAAGCCTGTGTTTAAACCTGTTGCTCCGCCATGGAGTCTCAATTTAGTTCTTAAAGTTCTTCAGGGGGTTCCGTTTGAACCCATGCATTCCATAGATATTAAGCTTCTATCTTGGAAAGTTCTGTTTCTAGTTGCTATCTCTTTAGCTCGAAGAGTTTCTGAACTATCTGCATTACAATGTGACTCACCTTATCTTGTTTTCCATGCTGATAAGGTGGTTTTGCGTACCAAACCTGGGTTCCTCCCTAAGGTTGTTTCTAACAGGAATATCAATCAGGAAATTGTTGTTCCTTCTCTGTGTCCTAATCCTTCTTCTAAGAAGGACCGTCTGTTGCACAACTTGGACGTGGTTCGTGCCTTGAAGTTTTATTTGCAGGCAACCAAAGATTTTCGCCAATCATCTTCTTTGTTTGATGTCTATGATGGAAAGCGTAGAGGTCAAAAGGCTACGGCTACCTCTCTTTCCTTTTGGCTGAAAAGCATCATCCGTTTGGCTTATGAGACTGCTGGACAGCAGCCTCCTGAAAGAATTACAGCTCATTCTACTAGAGCGGTGGCTTCTACATAGGCTTTTAAAAATGATGCTTCTGTTAAACAGATTTGTAAGGCTGCGACTTGGTCTTCGCTTCATACCTTTTCCAAATTTTACAAATTTGATACTTTTGCTTCTTCGGAGGCTATTTTTGGGAGAAAGGTTTTGCAAGCAGTGGTGCCTTCCGTTTAGGTTCCTGTCTTGTCCCTCCCTTCATCCGTGTCCTAAAGCTTTGGTATTGGTATCCCACAAGTTAGGATGAATCCGTGGACTCGGTACATCTTGCAAAGGAAAACAGAATTTATGCTTACCTGATAAATTTCTTTCTTTTGCGATGTACCGAGTCCACGGCCCGCCCTGTCTATTCAAGACAGATAGTATTTTTTATGTAAACTTCAGTCACCTCTGAACCTTATAGTTTCTCCTTTTCGTCCTTGGCCTTCGGTCGAATGACTGGGGGGTGGAGTTAAGGGGGGAGCTATATAGACAGCTCTGCTGTGGTGCTCTCTTTGCTACTTTCTGTCAGGAAGGACAATATCCCACAAGTTAGGATGAATCCGTGGACTCGGTACATCGCAAAAGAAAGAAATTTATCAGGTAAGCATAAATTCTGTTTTTTTACTTCACACTCATCTCACCTCACTCTTGATTTTGCACTTCCCACGCTCTGCCTGAAATCTCTCTCCTCCCCCTTCCTCTCGCATCATGTTCCTTGCGCGGGGGACAATACAGAATATGACCAGCCCAGAGGGAGAGGGGCAGACAAAGTGCTAGACAAGTTAAATCATTCTTACATTTTTTTTAAAGAGATACATAGTATTAATAATACTATTATTATAATAATGCAACAGCTGCTGTGGGAATTTACCACAGTGCCTGCTAAGCTGAGAGGAGTCACAGTGCCTCTGCACATAATGTTCTCCTAAGTTTTTGGCTGTGAATAAAAAGCTCCGGTGCCGTTTTGTTCTGTGAATATTTTTAAAAGGAATGTGTGTACTATTAAGAACAGGCACTGGGCTGCCTGCTTCAAGAGAGGACAGGAGCGATCTGATACGACAGATTCAAGTGCCGCCTGGGACTGATGGACCCACTTGGTCCCATCATTAAGCCGGCCCTGCACAGAGGGTAGAATCTGTATTGGTAATAGCAGGTATGTGTGCTCATCTGTTACACTGAAGGTTAGCAGTGTGTAGTCAGGTAAGGGGAAGCCATGAGATGTGATATATAATACCAGGGAGGGTAGAATCTGTATTAGTGCTAGCAGGTATGTGTGCTCATCTGTTACACTGAAGGTTAGCAGTGTGTAGTCAGGTGTCAGGTAAGGGGAAGCCATGAGATGAGATATATAATACCAGGGAGGGTATAATCTGTATTAGTGCTAGCAGGTATGTGTGCTTATCTGTTACACTGAAGGTTAGCAGTGTGTAGTCAGGTAAGGGGAAGTCATGAGATGTGATATATAATACCAGGGAGGGTAGAATCTGTATTAGTGCTAGCAGGTATGTGTGCTTATCTGTTACACTGAAGGTTAGCAGTGTGTAGTCAGGTAAGGGGAAGCCATGAGATGTGATATATAATACCAGGGAGGGTAGAATCTGTATTAGTGCTAGCAGGTATGTGTGCTTATCTGTTACACTAAAGGTTAGCAGTGTGTAGTCAGGTAAGGGGAAACCATGAGATGTGATATATAATACCAGGGAGGGTATAATCTGTATTAGTGCTAGCATGTATGTGTGCTTATCTGTTACACTAAAGGTTAGCAGTGTGTAGTCAGGTGTCAGGTAAGGGGAAGCCATGAGATGTGATACAGATTCTACCCTCCCTGGTATTATATATTAGTGCTAGCAGGTATGTGTGCTCATCTGTTACACTAAAGGTTAGCAGTGTGTAGTCAGGTGTCAGGTAAGGGGAAGCCATGAGATGTGATATATAATACCAGGGAGGGGTAGAATCTGTATTAGTGCTAGCAGGTATGTGTGCTCATCTGTTACACTGAAGGTTAGCAGTGTGTAGTCAGGTGTCAGGTAAGGGGAAGTCATGAGATGTGATATATAATACCAGGGAGGGTAGAATCTGTATTAGTGCTAGCAGGTATGTGTGCTTATCTGTTACACTAAAGGTTAGCGGTGTGTAGTCAGGTGTCAGGTAAGGGGAAGCCATGAGATGTGATATATAATACTAGGGAGCATATAATCTGTATTAGTGCTAGTGGGTATGTGTGCTCATCTGTTACACTGAAGGTTAGCAGTGTGTAGTCAGGTAAGGGGAAGCCATTAGATGTGATATATAATACCAGGGAGGGTAGAATCTGTATTGGTACTAGCAGGTATGTGTGCTCATCTGTTACACTGAAGGTTAGCAGTGTGTAGTCAGGTAAGGGGAAGTCATGAGATGTGATATATAATACCAGGGAGGGTAGAATCAGTATTAGTGCTAGCAGGTATGTATGCTCATCTGTTACACTGAAGGTTAGCAGTGTGTAGTCAGATGTCAGGTAAGGGGAAGCCAGGAGATGTGATATATAATACCAGGGAGGGTAGAATCTGTATTAGTGCTAGCAGGTATGTGTGCTTATCTGTTGCACTGAAGGTTAGCAGTGTGTAGTCAGGTGTCAGGTAAGAGGAAGCCATGAGATGTGATATATAATACCAGGGAGGGTAGAATCTGTATTAGTGCTAGCAGGTATGTGTGCTCATCTGTTACACTGAAGGTTAGCAGTGTGTAGTCAGGTAAGGGGAAGACATGAGATGTGATATATAATACCAGGTAAGGTTTAATCTGTATTAGTGCTAGCAGGTATGTGTGCTCATCTGTTACACTGAAGGTTAGCAGTGTGTAGTCAGGTAAGGGGAAGCCATGAGATGTGATATATAATACCAGGGAGGGTAGAATCTGTATTAGTGCTAGCAGGTATGTGTGCTCATCTGTTACACTGAAGGTTAGCAGTGTGTAGTCAGATGTCAGGTAAGGTTAAGCCATGAGATGTGATATATAATACCAGGGAGGGTAGAATCTGTATTAGTGCTAGCAGGTATGTGTGCTCATTTGTCACACTGAAGGTTAGCAGTGTGTAGTCAGGTAAGGGGAAGCCATGAGATGTGATATATAATACCAGGGAGGGTTGAATCTGTATAAGTGCTAGCAGGTATGTGTGCTCATCTGTTACACTGAAGGTTAGCAGTGTGTAGTCAGGTAAGGGGAAGCCATGAGATGTGATATATAATACCAGGGAGGGTAGAATCTGTATTAGTGCTAGCAGGTATGTGTGCTCATCTGTTACACTGAAGGTTAGCAGTGTGTAGTCAGGGGTCAGGTAACGGGAAACCATGAGATGTGATATATAATACCAGGGAGGGTAGAATCTGTATTAGTACTAGCAGGTATGTGTGCTCATCTGTTACACTGAAGGTTAGCAGTGTGTAGTCAGGTAAGGGGAAGCCATGAGATGTGATATATAATACCAGTGAGGGTAGAATCTGTATTAGTGCTAGCAGGTATGTGTGCTTATCTGTTACACTGAAGGTTAGCAGTGTGTAGTCAGGTGTCAGGTAAGGGGAAGCCATGAGATGTGATATATAATACCAGGGAGGGTAGAATCTGTATAAGTGCTAGTAGGTATGTGTGCTCATCTGTTACACTGAAGGTTAGCAGTGTGTAGTCAGGTAAAGGGAAGTCATGAGATGTGATATATAATACCAGGGAGGGTATAATCTGTATTAGTGCTAGCAGGTATGTGTGCTTATCTGTTACACTGAAGGTTAGCAGTGTGTAGTCAGGTAAGGGGAAGCCATGAGATGTGATATATAATACCAGGGAGGGTATAATCTGTATTAGTGCTAGCAGGTATGTGTGCTTATCTGTTACACTGAAGGTTAGCAGTGTGTAGTCAGGTAAGGGGAAGTCATGAGATGTGATATATAATACCAGGGAGGGTAGAATCTGTATTAGTGCTAGCAGGTATGTGTGCTCATCTGTTACACTGAAGGTTAGCAGTGTGTAGTCAGGTGTCAGGTAAGGGGAAGCCATGAGATGTGATATATAATACCAGGGAGGGTATAATCTGTATTAGTGCTAGCAGGTATGTGTGCTCATCTGTTACACTGAAGGTTAGCAGTGTGTAGTCAGGTAAGGGGAAGTCATGAGATGTGATATATAATACCAGGGAGGGTAGAATCTGTATTAGTGCTAGCAGGTATGTGTGCTCATCTGTTACACTGAAGGTTAGCAGTGTGTAGTCAGGTGTCAGGTAAGGGGAAGCCATGAGATGTGATATATAATACCAGGGAGGGTAGAATCTGTATTAGTGCTAGCAGGTATGTGTGCTCATCTGTTACACTGAAGGTTAGCAGTGTGTAGTCAGATGTCAGATAAGGTTAAGCCATGAGATGTGATATATAATACCAGGGAGGGTAGAATCTGTATTAGTGCTAGCAGGTGTGTGTGTGCTCATCTGTTACACTGAAGGTTAGCAGTGTCTAGTCAGGTGTCCGGTAAGGGGAAGCCATGAGATGTGATATATAATACCAGGGAGGGTAGAATCTTTATTAGTGCTAGCAGGTATGTATGCTCATCTGTTACGCTGAAGGTTAGCAGTGTGTAGTCAGGTAAAGGGAAGCCATTAGATGTGATATATAATACCAGGGAGGGTAGAATCTGTATTAGTGCTAGCAGGTATGTGTGCCTCATCTGTTACATTGAAGGTTAACAGTGTGTAGTCAGGTGAGGGGAAGCCATGAGATGTGATATATAATACCAGGGAGGGTAGAATCTGTATTAGTGCTAGCAGGTATGTGTGCTTATCTGTTACACTGAAGGTTAGCAGTGTGTAGTCAGGTAAGAGGAAGCCATGAGATGTGATATATAATACCAGGGAGGGTAGAATCTTTATTAGTGCTAGCAGGTATGTGTGCTCATCTGTTACATTGAAGGTTAACAGTGTGTAGTCAGGTGAGGGGAAGCCATGAGATGTGATATATAATACCAGGGAGGGTAGAATCTGTATCAGTGCTAGCAGGTGTGTGTGCTCATCTGTTACACTGAAGGTTAGCAGTGTGTAGTCAGGTAAGGGGAAGTCATGAGATGTGATATATAATACCAGGGAGGGTAGAATCTGTATTAGTGCTAGCAGGTATGTGTGCTCATCTGTTACACTGAAGGTTAGCAGTGTGTAGTCAGGTAAGAGGAAGCCATGAGATGTGATATATAATACCAGGGAGGGTATAATCTGTATTAGTGCTAGCAGGTATGTGTGCTCATCTGTTACACTGAAGGTTAGCAGTGTGTAGTCAGGTGTCAGGTAAGGGGAAGTCATGAGATGTGATATATAATACCAGGGAGGGTAGAATCTGTATTAGTGCTAGCAGGTATGTGTGCTCATCTGTTACACTGAAGGTTAGCAGTGTGTAGTCAGGTAAGGGGAAGCCATGAGATGTGATATATAATACCAGGGAGGGTAGAATCTGTATTAGTGCTAGCAGGTGTGTGTGCTCATCTGTTACACTGAAGGTTAGCAGTGTGTAGTCAGGTAAGGGGAAGCCATGAGATGTGATATATAATACCAGGGAGGGTATAATCTGTATTAGTGCTAGCAGGTATGTGTGCTCATCTGTTACACTGAAGGTTAGCAGTGTGTAGTCAGGTAAGGAGAAGCCATGAGATGTGATATATAATACCAGGGAGGGTAGGAATCTGTATTAGTGCTAGCAGTATTGTGGCTTCTCTGTTACACTGAAGGTTAGCAGTGTGTACGTCAGGTAAGGGGAAGCCATGAGATTGATATATAATACCAGGGAGGGTAGAATCTGAATAAGTGCTAGCAGGTATGTGTGCTCATCTGTTACACTGAAGGTTAGCAGTGTGTAGTCAGGTAAGGGGAAGTCATGAGATGTGATATATAATACCAGGGAGGGTAGAATCTGTATTAGTGCTAGCAGGTATGTGTGCTCATCTGTTACACTGAAGGTTAGCAGTGTGTAGTCAGGTGTCAGGTAAGGGGAAGCCATGAGATGTGATATATAATACCAGGGAGGGTATAATCTGTATTAGTGCTAGCAGGTATGTGTGCTTATCTGTTACACTGAAGGTTAGCAGTGTGTAGTCAGGTAAGGGGAAGCCATGAGATGTGATATATAATACCAGGGAGGGTAGAATCTGTATTAGTGCTAGCAGGTATGTGTGCTCATCTGTTACACTGAAGGTTAGCAGTGTGTAGTCAGGTGTCAGGTAAGGGGAAGCCATGAGATGTGATATATTATAACAGGGAGGGTAGAATCTGTATTAGTACTAGCAGGTATGTGTGCTCATCTGTTACACTGAAGGTTAGCAGTGTGTAGTCAGCTGTCAGGTAAAGGGAAGCCATGAGATGTGATATATAATACCAGGGAGGGTATAATCTGTATTAGTGCTAGCAGGTATGTGTGCTCATCTGTTACACTGAAGGTTAGCAGTGTGTAGTCAGGTAAGGGGAAGCCATGAGATGTGATATATAATACCAGGGAGGGTAGAATCTGTATTAGTGCTAGCAGGTATGTGTGCTCATCTGTTACACTGAAGGTTAGCAGTGTGTAGTCAGGTGTCAGGTAAGGGGAAGTCATGAGATGTGATATATAATACCAGGGAGGGTATAATCTGTATTAGTGCTAGCAGGTATGTGTGCTCATCTGTTACACTGAAGGTTAGCAGTGTGTAGTCAGGTAAGGGGAAGTCATGAGATGTGATATATAATACCAGGGAGGGTAGAATCTGTATTAGTGCTAGCAGGTATGTGTGCTCATCTGTTACACTGAGGATTAGCAGTGTGTAGTCAGATGTCAGATAAGGTTAAGCCATGAGATGTGATATATAATACCAGGGAGGGTAGAATCTGTATTAGTGCTAGCAGGTGTGTGTGCTCATCTGTTACACTGAAGGTTAGCAGTGTCTAGTCAGGTGTCCGGTAAGGGGAAGCCATGAGATGTGATATATAATACCAGGGAGGGTAGAATCTGTATTAGTGCTAGCAGGTATGTGTGCTTATCTGTTACACTGAAGGTTAGCAGTGTGTAGTCAGGTAAAGGGAAGCCATGAGATGTGATATATAATACCAGGGAGGGTAGAATCTGTATTAGTGCTAGCAGGTATGTGTGCTCATCTGTTACACTGAAGGTTAGCAGTGTGTAGTCAGGTAAGGGGAAGCCATGAGATGTGATATATAATACCAGGGAGGGTAGAATCTGTATTAGTGCTAGCAGGTATGTGTGCTCATCTGTTACACTGAAGGTTAGCAGTGTGTAGTCAGGTAAGGGGAAGCCATGAGATGTGATATATAATACCAGGGAGGGTATAATCTGTATTAGTGCTAGCAGGTATGTGTGCTCATCTGTTACACTAAAGGTTAGCAGTGTGTAGTCAGGTAAGGGGAAGCCATGAGATGTGATATATAATACCAGGGAGGGTAGAATCTGTATTAGTGCTAGCAGGTATGTGTGCTCATCTGTTACACTGAAGGTTAGCAGTGTGTAGTCAGGTGTCAGGTAAGGGGAAGCCATGAGATGTGATATATAATACCAGGGAGGGTAGAATCTGTATAAGTGCTAGCAGGTATGTGTGCTCATCTGTTACACTGAAGGTTAGCAGTGTGTAGTCAGGTAAGGGGAAGCCATGAGATGTGATATATAATACCAGGGAGGGTAAATCTGTATTAGTGCTAGCAGGTATGTGTGCTCATCTGTTACACTGAAGGTTAGCAGTGTGTAGTCAGGTGTCAGGTAAGGTGAAGCCATGAGATGTGATATATAATACCAGGGAGGGTATAATCTGTATTAGTGCTAGCAGGTATGTGTGCTCATCTGTTACACTGAAGGTTAGCAGTGTGTAGTCAGGTAATAGGAAGCCATGAGATGTGATATATAATACCAGGGAGGGTATAATCTGTATTAGTGCTAGCAGGTATGTGTGCTCATCTGTTAACACTGAAGGTTAGCAGTGTGTAGTCACGTGTCAGGTAAGGGGAAGCCATTAGATATATAATACCAGGGAGGGTATAATCTGTATTAGTGCTAGCAGGTATGTGTGCTCATCTGTTACACTGAAGGTTAGCAGTGTGTAGTCAGGTAAGGGGAAGCCATTAGATGTGATATATAATACCAGTGAGGGTAGAATCTGTATTAGTGCTAGCAGGTATGTGTGCTCATCTGTTACACTGAAGGGTAGCAGTGTGTAGTCAGGTAAGGGGAAGCCATGAGATGTGATATATAATACCAGGGAGGGTATAATCTGTATTAGTGCTAGCAGGTATGTGTGCTTATCTGTTACACTGAAGGTTAGCAGTGTGTAGTCAGAAGAGGGGAAGCCATGAGATGTGATATATAATACCAGGGAGGGTAGAATCTGTATTAGTGCTAGCAGGTATGTGTGCTCATCTGTTACACTGAAGGTTAGCAGTGTGTAGTCAGATAAGGGGAAGCCATGAGATGTGATATATAATACCAGGGAGGGAAGAATCTGTATTGGTACTAGCTGGTATGTGTGCTCATCTGTTACACTGAAGGTTAGCAGTGTGTAGTCAGGTGTCAGGTAAGGGGAAGTCATGAGATGTGATATATAATACCAGGGAGCATATAATCTGTATTAGTGCTAGCAGGTATGTGTGCTCATCTGTTACACTGAAGGTAAGCAGTGTGTAGTCAGGTGTCTGATAAGGGGAAGCCATGAGATGTGATATATAATACCAGGGAGGGTAGAATCTGTATTAGTGCTAGCAGGTATGTTATACTAAAGGTTAGCAGTGTGTAGTCAGGTAAGTGGAAGCCATGAGATGTGATATATAATACCAGGGAGGGTAGAATCTGTATTGGTTCTAGCTGGTTTCTGTGCTCATCTGTTACACTGAAGGTTAGCAGTGTGTAGTCAGGTAAGGGGAAGTCATGAGATGTGATATATAATACCAGGGAGGGTATAATCTGTATTAGTGCTAGCAGGTATGTGTGCTCATCTGTTACACTGAAGGTTAGCAGTGTGTAGTCAGGTGTCAGATAAGGGGAAGCCATGAGATGTGATATATAATACCAGGGAGGGTATAATCTGTATTAGTGCTAGCAGGTATGTGTGCTCATCTGTTACACTGAAGGTTAGCAGTGTGTAGTCAGGTGTCAGGTAAGGGGAAGCCATGAGATGTGATATATAATACCAGGGAGGGTATAATCTGTATTAGTGCTAGCTGGTATGTGTGCTCATCTGTTACACTGAAGGTTAGCAGTGTGTAGTCAGGTGTCAGGTAAGGGGCAGCCATGAGATGTGATATATAATACCAGGGAGGGTAGAATCTGTATTAGTGCTAGCAGTTATGTGTGCTCATCTGTTACACTGAAGGTTAGCAGTGTGTAGTCAGGTGTCTGATAAGGGGAAGCCATGAGATGTGATATATAATACCAGGGAGGGTAGAATCTGTATTAGTGCTAGTAGGTATGTGTGCTCATCTGTTACACTGAAGGTTAGCAGTGTGTAGTCAGGTGTCAGGTAAGGGGAAGCCATGAGATGTGATATATAATACCAGGGAGGGTAGAATCTGTATAGTGCTAGCAGGTATGTGTGCTCATCTGTTACACTGAATGTTAGCAGTGTGTAGTCAGGTAAGTGGAAGCCATGAGATGTGATATATTATTCCAGGGAGGGTAGAATCTGTATTGGTGCTAGCTGGTTTCTGTGCTCATCTGTTACACTGAAGGTTAGCAGTGTGTAGTCAGGTAAGGGGAAGCCATGAGATGTGATATATAATACCAGGGAGGGTAGAATCTGTATTAGTGCTAGCAGGTATTTTATACTAAAGGTTAGCAGTGTGTAGTCAGGTAAGGGGAAGCCATGAGATGTGATATATAATACCAGGGAGGGTAGAATCTGTATTAGTGCTAGCAGGTAGTGTGCTCATCTGTTACACTGAAGGTTAGCAGTGTGTAGTCAGGTGTCAGGTAAGGGGAAGCCATTAGATGTGATATATAATACCAGGGAGGGTAGAAACTGTATTATTGCTAGCAGGTATGTGTGCTCATCTGTTACACTGAAGGTTAGCAGTGTGTAGTCATGTGTCAGGTATGGAAAAGCCATGAGATGTGATATATATTACCAGGTAGGGTATAATCTGTATTATTGCTAGCAGGTATGTGTGCTCATCTGTTACACTGAAAGTTAGCAGTGTGTAGTCAGGAGTCAGGTAAGGAGAAGCCATGAGATGTGATATATAATACCAGGGAGGGTAGAATCCGTATTAGTGCTAGCAGGTATGTGTGCTTATCTGTTACACTGAAAGGTTAGCCGTGTGTAGTTAGGTAAGGGGAAGCCATGAGATGTGATATATAATACCAGGGAGGGTATAATCTGTATTAGTGCTAGTAGGTATGTGTGCTCATCTGTTACACTGAAGGTTAGCAGTGTGTAGTCAGGTAAGGGGAAGCCATGAGATGTGATATATAATACCAGGGAGGGTAGAATCTGTATTAGTGCTAGCAGGTATGTGTGCTCATCTGTTACACTGAAGGTTAGCAGTGTGTAGTCAGGTAAGGGGAAGCCATGAGATGTGATATATAATACCAGGGAGGGTAGAATCTGCATTAGTGCTAGCAGTTGTGTGCTCATCTGTTACACTGAAGGTTAGCAGTGTGTAGTCAGGTAAGGGGAAGCCATGAGATGTGATATATAAAACCAGGGAGGGTATAATCTGTATTAGTGCTAGCAGGTATGTGTGCTCATCTGTTACACTGAAGGTTAGCAGTGTGTAGTCAGGTGTCAGGTAAGAGGAAGCCATGAGATGTGATATATAACACCAGGGAGGGTAGAATCTGTATTAGTGCTAGCAGGTATGTGTGCTCATCTGTTACACTGAGGGTTAGCAGTGTGTAGTCAGGTAAGGGGAAGTCATGAGATGTGATATATAATACCAGGGAGGGTAGAATCTGTATTAGTGCTAGCAGGTATGTGTGCTCATCTGTTACACTGAAGGTTAGCAGTGTGTAGTCAGGTGTCAGGTAAGGGGAAGCCATGAGATGTGATATATAATACCAGGGAGGGTAGAATCTGTATTAGTGCTAGCAGGTATGTGTGCTCATCTGTTACACTTAAGGTTAGCAGTGTGTAGTCAGGTAAGGTGAAGCCATGGGATGTGATATATAATACCAGGGAGGGTAGAATCTGTATTAGTGCTAGTAGGTATGTGTGCTCATCTGTTACACTGAAGGTTAGCAGTGTGTAGTCAGGTGTCAGGTAAGGAGAAGCCATGAGATGTGATATATAATACCAGGGAGGGTAGAATCTGTATTAGTGCTAGCAGGTATGTGTGCTCATCTTTTACACTGAAGGTTAGCAGTGTGTAGTCAGCTGTCAGGTAAAGGGAAGCCATGAGATGTGATATATAATACCAGGGAGGGTAGAATCTGTATTAGTGCTAGCAGGTATGTGTGCTCATCTGTTATACTGAAGGTTAGCAGTGTGTAGTCAGGTAAGGGGAAGCCATGAGATGTGATATATAATACCAGTGAGAGTAGAATATGTGTTAGTGCTAGCAGGTATGTGTGCTCATCTTTTACACTGAAGGTTAGCAGTGTGTAGTCAGGTAAGGGGAAGCCATGAGATGTGATATATAATACCAGTGAGAGTAGAATATGTGTTAGTGCTAGCAGGTATGTGTGCTCATCTTTTACACTGAAGGTTAGCAGTGTGTAGTCAGGTAAGGGGAAGCCATGAGATGTGATATATAATACCAGGGAGGGTAGAATCTGTATTAGTGCTATCAGGTATGTGTGTTCATCTGTTACACTGAATGTTAGCAGTGTGTAGTCAGGTGTCAGGTAAGGGGCAGCCATGAGATGTGATATATAATACCAGGGAGGGTAGAATCTGTATTAGTGCTAGCAGGTATGTGTGCTTATCTGTTACACTGAAGGTTAGCAGTGTGTAGTCAGGTAAGGGGAAGCCATGAGATGTGATATATAATACCAGGGAGGGTATAATCTGTATTAGTGCTAGCAGGTATGTGTGCTCATCTGTTACACTGAAGGTTAGCAGTGTGTAGTCAGGTGTCAGGTAAAGGGAAGCCATGAGATGTGATATATAATACCAGGGAGGGTAGAATCTGTATAAGTGCTAGCAGGTATGTGTGCTCATCTGTTACACTGAAGGTTAGCAGTGTGTAGTCAGGTAAGGGGAAGCCATTAGATGTGATATATAATATCAGGGAGGGTAGAATCTGTATTAGTGCTATCAGGTATGTGTGTTCATCTGTTACACTGAAGGTTAGCAGTGTGTAGTCAGTTGTCAGGTAAGGGGAAGCCATGAGATGTGATATATAATATCAGGGAGGGTAGAATCTGTATTAGTGCTAGCAGGTATGTGTGCTCATCTGTTACACTGAAGGTTAGCAGTGTGTAGTCAGGTAAGGGGAAGCCATGAGATGTGATATATAATACCAGGGAGGGTATAATCTGTATTAGTGCTAGCAGGTATGTGTGCTCATCTGTTACACTGAAGGTTAGCAGTGTGTAGTCAGGTAAGGGGAAGCCATTAGATGTGATATATAATATCAGGGAGGGTAGAATCTGTATTAGTGCTATCAGGTATGTGTGTTCATCTGTTACACTGAAGGTTAGCAGTGTGTAGTCAGTTGTCAGGTAAGGGGAAGCCATGAGATGTGATATATAATACCAGGGAGGGTATAATCTGTATAAGTGCTAGCAGGTATGTGTGCTCATCTGTTACACTGAAGGTTAGCAGTGTGTAGTCAGGTAAGGGGAAGCCATGAGATGTGATATATAATACCAGGGAGGGTATAATCTGTATAAGTGCTAGCAGGTATGTGTGCTCATCTGTTACACTGAAGGTTAGCAGTGTGTAGTCAGGTAAGGGAAAGCCATTAGATGTGATATATAATACCAGGGAGGGTAGATTTTGTATTAGTGCTAGGGAATCAACAACAACTTTTTACTGGAAGCACATCAAAATTTAAAAAACAGTTTAACATATATTTTTTACCATTAGCCTAAATAACAGTAATTTAAACCGTCTCCCCTACATGGGGTTTCTGAACTCAAACAGCAGGGGTTCCTAGCAAAACAAACACAGTTTAACATATATTTTAACCATTAGCCAAAATAACGATTCTCACATAGTTCATAAGTGGCGAGGTTTGCCACAATGCTCCCCCAGAACCAAGCCAGCATACCCTGTCTGATCCCAACGGATTGGCTTGGGGAGGTCCGGAGGAGTGTTCACAGATCAAGGTTCAAGTTCGGTTTGTCTGGACAACCCGTCTGCGTTGCCGTTTTGCTTCCCAGGGCGGTAATGGATTGTTAAGTCAAATGGCTGCAGCGCCAAACTCCAGCGCAACAGCCGGGCATTGTCCCCGGATACCCTTTTCAGCCACACTAACGGGTTGTGATCTGTGAGTAAGGAGAATTGTTGTCCATATAGATATGGCTGAAGTTTCTTGAGGGCCCACACCATGCCCAGGCATTCCTTTTCGATGGCGGCGTAGCTAACTTCTCGGGGTAACAGTTTCCTGCTTAGGTAGGCCACAGGATGCTCGCCGCCATAAGCCCTGACTTGGCTCAGCACGGCTCCCAATCCAAACATAGAAGCGTCTGTATGGAGGAGAAAGCGTTTAGTTGGATCAGGAGCAGCAAGGATAGGGGCATTTACGAGAGCATTTTTCAGTTCTTGGAATGCTTGTTCACACTCTGGGCTCCAGGTAACAATCTAAGGAAGGTTTTTACGGGTGAGGGGTTTGGCTAGGGTACCATAATTAGGTATGAACTTCCTATAATAGCCTGCGGTACCTAGGAAGGCTAGCACTTGGGTCTTGGTACAGGGAGTGGGCCACTTGGCTACGGCCTCTACCTTGGCCGGTTCTGGCTTCTGCTGCCCGCTACCTACTCAGTGTCCTAATTACTGGACCTCCGACATCCCTATTTGGCATTTGCTAGGCTTAAGGGTTAATCATGCCTCCCTAATGCGATCTAGGATCGCCCCTATATGGTTCAAATGCTCGTCCCAGGAGCTGCTAAATATAGCTATGTCATCTAAATAGGCGCATGCGTACTCTTGGGACCCATCCAGTAGCCGATCTACCATCCGCTGGAAAGTAGCCGGAGCGTTCTTCATCCCGAATGGCATGACCTTGAATTGGTACAGGCCAAACGGGGTGACGGACACCGACTTGGGGATGGCATCCTCGGCTAGTGGGATCTGCCAGTACCCCTTACACAGATCTATGGTGGTGAGGTACTGTCCTCGTGCCATCCCGCTTCGGCACTAGAACTACCGGCGAGGCCCAGGGGCTGTCCGAGTGCTCGATCACTCCTAACTGTAGCATCTCGTCAATCTCCTTCTGCATATGTTCTCTCACAGATTCTGGTATGCGGTAAGGAGGTTGACGCATTGGGAGATGACCTGGGGTTTCCACCCTATGGGTGGCCAGTCGGGTATATCTAGGCACTTTGGAGAACGTGTCTCTCTTTTCCTGCAGTAGCTCTGCTATTTGAGCTCATTCCTGAGGACTTAACCGCTCACCCAATTGTACCTCTCCCAGACCTTCATTCCGGTTCTTCATTCCAAGGAGGTCGGGGAGAGGTAAACTGCCTGCGTCGTCCGCAGCAGAGGCGCAAATAGCATTCACCTCCTCTGTGCGTTCATGGTACGGCTTCAACATATTTACATGGAGCATGCGTCTACCGCCTGCTCCAGTACATGGGCTAATCACATAGGTGGTGTCACAGATTTGGTGCACCACCTTGTATGGGCCCTGCCAGGAGGCCTGCAGTTTGTCATTTTTGACCAGTTTTAAGATTAGCACCTTCTGCCCGGTCTGAAAACTGCGGTCCCTGGCGCCCCTATCATACCAAACGGCGCTGATGGGTCTGAGCCGCCTGGAGGTTGGAGCGGACGGTCCGAGTCAGTGCCTCCAGGCGCTCCCTAAACTCCAGCACGTATGGTACGATAGGAGTACCGTCACTAGTGACTTCCCCCTCCCAATGCTCTCGGATTAAGTCTAGGGGACCCCGTACCCTCCTTCTGAATAATAATTCAATGGGAGAGAACCCCGTGGACTCCTGAGGTACCTCCCGGTAGGCGAAAAGCAAATGGGGTAGAAACCGCTCCCAGTTCTTCTGGGTATCTATGAACGTGCGGAGCATCTGTTTCAGTGTTCCGTTAAACCGTTCACAGAGCCCATTAGACTGGGGGTGATAAGCAGAATTTACAATGGGTTTCACCCCACATGCTCTCCACAACTAGTGGGTAATCTTGGCCGTAAATTGGGTGCCCCGGTCCGAAATAATCTCCCGGGGAAATCCCATGAGGGAGAAGATTTTGATGAGGGCATCCGCCATGGTCTCGGCATGAATATTAGCCAGAGCCACCGCCTCGGAATATCGGGTGGCATAATCCACGACTGTGAGGATATACCTTTTCTCCGAGGGGCTAGGTTTGGCTAGGGGGCCAATGAGGTCCACCGCCACTCGACTAAAAGGCTCCTCTATTATGGGGAGGGAGTGTAGCTTCGCCTTATATCGGTCTCCTCTCCCCTTCGCCTTACTCAGCAGGTGTCACATGTCTGGCAATACTGCCTAATATCTTTGGTGATCCCTGGCCAAAAGAAATTCTGAGTTAGGTGGTGCTTCATCCGACTAACTCCTAGGTGGCCTGACAGCGGGATATCGTGGGCAACCCTTAGCAGTTCTCGTCTATACATCTGAGGTACTATTAACTGCTGAACGGACAGGGGAATAGATTCGGCCACTATCTTCTCAGTATACCTGTACAGTAACCCCTTGTTCCAACCATACCTCTCTCCTTCCAACCCAGCCTGATTCTGGTCTACCTTATCCCTATATACTTGCAATGAGGGGTCAGTGGCCACATCGCTACCAAACTCTAGTGGAGGGGCCCAAGAGACAATAGGGGGGTGGTTGCTTACCTGAGTGATCAGCCGGTGCATTGGTGCGGGCCTGTTGTCGGGTAACCACGGGCAGTGCTGCTTGTGGGGAGAGGCGGGGTACAAAAGCTGAAGTCAGCTCCCCCAAGTCTCCGGTGAGTTGATTGGTGGAGACTAAATGTTGCCAGAGCAAGGTTATGGTGGCTTCAGAGTCACGCAGCCCTTGGACACGTCGGCCCTCCATATAGACTGCCTGGCGGTGGCTTTGTAGGTTGTCCGAAGCGGCCTGTACTGGGTTTACCTCATGTAAGATGCCCAAGGGTTCCTCATGGAAGACTGCAGGTTGGGTCTGTAGTCGGGCTCGTTCTGGTAGCAGTGCACAGCTGCTCGGTTGTTTGATAGGTTGTTCTGGTTGTTCCAGGTGGATTGATTCTTGTTCCTGGGACAGTCTCTCTGAATGTGCCCTTGTTGGTTCCAAAAATGGCAACGGATAGCTGATCGAGTCTGGTATCGGGGAGGGGGTGGGTGTTTTCCCCCTCCAGGATGGGGTAGCAGAGGTGTGGGGGCTGCAGTGGGGGTCGGGGTGACCCCAATACTAGAGCGTTGCTGTGTTTGTTGAGCTCTCCGGGCATCTTGGTATTCATTGGCCAAGGTCGCTGCAGTATGTACCGTGCACGGTTTCCAATCTCTCTGCTAGTTTTGCAATTTTGTGGACACCCCTTGGAAGAATTGCTCCATCAACAGGAGTTGTAAAAGGTCTTCCAACTGGGTGACTTGGGCTGCCTGCAACCAGCCTTTAGCGGCCCTGGTTAGCCGATGCGCCCACTCAGTGTGGGTATCTTTCTCCAGCTTCTTCAGGTCTCAGAAACGCTGTCGGTATGCCTCCGGGGTAATAGCATACCTAGTCAGGATGGCCTGTTTTACCTTCTGATAGTCCCTGCTGTCCTCATCTGGCATGGTGCGGTAGGCTTCAGCGGCCCACCCGGATAACTTGCCAGCCAGTAGGGGAACTTGGTCAGCGGTACTAATATTATGCAGTTGACATAATTGCTCAAAGTCCTGTAGGTACCCATCGATATCCTCTGTGTCGGTATGATCCTTGAAGGCATGGTAGGGAATCTTAGCTTTCCCGGTACCAGCGCTGGAGGGTACTGGTAGTCCCTCTCCGGGTCTCGGGGTAGTTTGTCGGGTCACCATTAAGTACTCCTGTACATCTGCTGATGTCCGTGTCAGTAGCTCCTCTGAATGGGGTAGCGGAAAAAAAGCCAACCGGGTCCGCATCTCTTTTTGGAATTCGGTTTCGTTGTTCGCCATGGGTACGGTTGTACCTGCTACCCGGTCTCCCTCCATGAGCTCCGCAATCAGCCTTGCTTTGGTTTTATTGCTGGCAATAATTCCTCTCGCCTCCAGTAATTCCTTCAATGCAGTTTGCTTTAGTCTGGTATAATCTGTCCCCATTCACTGTCCGTTCATATACATCCACATGTCCTTGAACTCCGGTTTCATACAAAACAAAGAGGGACTTTCTACGACTTGCTGTGCGGTTTGAATCCCACCGCTGCCACCAATTGTAGCGGAGAGGCAATAGGATCTGCAATATCTTTTTGTTAGGCAGAGACAAACAAGTAACTAATCTCAGACATAGCTAGCAAACCTGTCAAGAATCATAGCTTTCAGAACCAGAGATGGCAGCGCTCAAAAAGTGAGCGATCACACAAAAGAAATCAACCAAGGCAACCTCTCTCTGACACGTCATCTAGGGCAGCTTATTGTGGAACCACTCCACTTGGTGATTGGCGTACAAGAACTAGGGAACTCAGTGACTTATGCTCTTCGGAAAGTGAGAAGAAGGTGGGGAATGCCGACAACCGTGGAGCCAAGCCAAAGAGATTGACACATGTCTCAGGTGGCTCCCTCAGGGGTCCAAGAGATAGAACAAAGAATTTATATGATCGTGAGAAACGGGTAGCTCCTATTCAAAATACAGAGCAGTTTGAAAAGATTCCTCCTCGTGATGTGGTGAAACATATGCCATCCAAGGACGAGGTTTTCAAAACAAGACTTGAGAGAGATGTAGGACTTGAAGAGAAGTCAAGGCGTCCTTACCCCAAGAACACTCAGCAGGACTCCCTTGACTGGAGGAAGCCTCAGAAAGAGGATCAACTTTGTAAAGAAAATGAGTCTCAGAGGAGCAAGAGTTCAAGACATTCGAAAAGCCAACCACCAGTGTTTACATCAAAAGAGAAAAACACAGAGAGGGATAAAGAGCAGTCTGTCTCAAATATGTATCAGGAATCAAAAACCCGTGGGCATCACTGGGGAATTGATCGAGACAAACATTCAGGGTGGAAACACCACTCTCAGGACAGTGCTCCCAAAACATCTATGCATTCAGGGTGGAGAAGACAGCGTAAAAAAGACATACCAAAGAACAAGGAAACACACACAGTAGAAAAACCAGCAGAAAAAATAAGTGAAGACAAGCAATAGAGATTTTACAGTAGAGGTTTGCGGGAGTTGAGTCCTGTATGGTGCTGTAGCATTGAGGAACAACAAAATACAATCCTGAAGCTGCTGATTTCATCCCCCGGGAGAGAGCTAGCCACCAACCAAGCTGGCAAGGACATGGAAGAGCAGAATCCAATTTTAGTTAGAATAGAAACAGTGTCGTGCCCACATCACAACAGCATCATCCACCTAAGGAGAATAATCGTGATAGCCCAGTACAAAAATTGCACACCTATAATAGCTCTGCCAAAAGTAACAGTGGAAGAAGTCAGCATGACTTACCTGATACAGCCAGTGCTAGCTATGTCTGAGATTAGTTACTTGTTTGTCTCTGCCTAACAAAAAGATATTGCAGATCCTATTGCCTCTCTGCTACAGCAGGTATGTGTGCTCATCTGTTACACAGAAGGTTAGCAGTGTGTAGTCAGGTGTCAGGTAAGGGGAATCCATGAGATGTGATATATAATACCAAAGAGGGTATATTCTGTATTAGTGCTAGCAGGTATGTGTGCTCATCTGTTACACTGAAGGTTAGCAGTGTGTAGTCAGGTAAGGGGCAGCCATGAGATGTGATATAGAATACCAGGGAGGGTAAATCTGTATTAGTGCTAGCAGGTATGTGTGCTCATCTGTTACACTGAAGGTTAGCAGTGTGTAGTCAGGTAAGGGGCAGCCATGAGATGTGATATATAATACCATGGAGGGTATAACCTGAATTAGTGCTAGCAGGTGTGTGTGCTCATCTGTTACACTGAAGGTTAGCAGTGTGTAGTCAGGTAAGGGGAAGCCATGAGATGTGATATATAATACCAGGGAGGGTAGAATTAGTATTAGTGCTAGCAGGTATGTGTGCTTATCTGTTACACTGAAGGTTAGCAGTGTGTAGTCAGATGTCAGGTAAGGGGAAGCCATGAGATGTGATATATAATACCAGTGTGGGTAGAATTTGTATTAGTGCTAGCAGGTATGTGTGCTCATCTATTACACTGAGGGTTAGCAGTGTGTAGTCAGGTGTCAGGTAAGGGGAAGCCATTAGATATATAATACCAGGGAGGGTAGAATCTGTATTAGTGCTAGCAGGTATGTGTGCTCATCTGTTACACTGAAGGTTAGCAGTGTGTAGTCAAATGTCAGGTAAGGGGAAGCCATGAGTTATGTGATATATAATACCAGGGAGGGTAGAATCTGTATTAGTGCTAGCAGGTATGTGTGCTCATCTGTTACACTGAAGGTTAGCAGTGTGTAGTCAGATGTCAGGTAAGGGGAAGCCATTAGATATATAATACCAGGGAGGGTAGAATCTGTATTAGTGCTAGCAGGTATGTGTGCTCATCTGTTACACTGAAGGTTAGCAGTGTCTAGTCAGGTGTCCGGTAAGGGGAAGCCATTAGATATATAATACCAGGGAGGTTAGAATCTGTATTAGTGCTAGCAGGTATCTGTGCTCATCTGTTACACTGAAGGTTAGCAGTGTGTAGTCAGATGTCAGGAAAGGGGAAGCCATGAGTTATGTGATATATAATACCAGGGAGGGTAGAATCTGTATTAGTGCTAGCAGGTATGTGTGCTCATCTGTTACACTGACTAAAGGTTAGCAGTGTATAGTCAGGTGTCAGGTAAGGGGAAGTCATGAGATGTAATATATAATACCAGGGAGAGTATAATCTGTATTAGTACTAGCAGGTATGTGTGCTCATCTGTTACACTGAAGGTTAGCAGTGTGTAGTCAGGTAAGGGGAAGCCATGGAATGTGATATATAATACCAGGGAGGGTAGAATATGTGTTAGTGCTAGCAGGTATGTGTGCTCATCTGTTACACTGAAGGTTAGCAGTGTGTAGTCAGATATCAGGTAAGGGGAAGCCATGAGATGTGATATATTATACCAGGGAGGGTATAATCTGTATTAGTGCTAGCAGGTATGTGTGCTCATCTGTTACACTGAAGATTAGCAGTGTGTAGCCAGGTAAGGGGAAGCCATGAGATGTGATATATAATACCAGGGAGGGTATAATCTGTATTAGTGCTAGCAGGTATGTGTGCTTATCTGTTACACTGAAGGTTAGCAGTGTGTAGTCAGGTGTCAGGTAAGGGGAAGCCATGAGATGTGATATATAATACCAGGGAGGGTATAATCTGTATTAGTGCTAGCAGGTATGTGTGCTCATCTGTTACACTAAAGGTTAGCAGTGTGTAGTCAGGTGTCAGGTAAGGGGAAGCCATGAGATGTGATATATAACACCGGGGAGGGTAGAATCTGTATTAGTGCTAGCAGGTATGTGTGCTCATCTGTTACACTAAAGGTTAGCAGTGTAAAGTCAGGTGTCAGGTAAGGAGAAGCCATGAGATGTGATATATAATACCAGGGAGGGTAGAATATGTATTAGTGCTAGCAGGTATGTGTGCTCATCTGTTACACTAAAGGTTAGCAGTGTGTAGTCAGGTGTCAGGTAAGGAGAAGCCATGAGATGTGATATATAATACCAGGGAGGGTAGAATCTGTATAAGTGCTAGCAGCTATGTGTGCTCATCTGTTACACTGAAGGTTAGCAGTGTGTAGTCAGGTAAGGGGAAGCCATGAGATGTGATATATAATACCAGTGAGGGTAGAATCTGTATTAGTGCTAGCAGGTATGTGTGCTCATCTGTTACACTGAAGGTTAGCAGTGTGTAGTCAGATGTCAGGTAAGGGGAAGCCATGAGATGTGATATATAATACCAGGGAGGGTAGAATCTGTATAAGTGCTAGCAGGTATGTGTGCTCATCTGTTACACTGAAGGTTAGCAGTGTGTAGTCAGGTAAGGGGAAGCCATGAGATGTGATATATAATACCAGGGAGGGTAGAATCTGTATTAGTGCTAGCAGGTATGTGTGCTCATCTGTTACACTGAAGGTTAGCAGTGTGTAGTCAGCTGTCAGGTAAAGGGAAGCCATGAGATGTGATATATAATACCAGGGAGGGTAGAATCTGTATAAGTGCTAGCAGGTATGTGTGCTCATCTGTTACACTGAAGGTTAGCAGTGTGTAGTCAGGTAAGGGGAAGCCATGAGATGTGATATATAAAACCAGGGAGGGTATAATCTGTATTAGTGCTAGCAGGTATGTGTGCTCATCTATTACACTGAAGGTTAGCAGTGTGTAGTCAGGTAAGGGGAAGCCATGAGATGTGATATATAATACCAGGGAGGGTATAATCTGTATTAGTGCTAGCAGGTATGTGTGCTCATCTGTTACACTGAAGGTTAGCAGTGTGTAGTCAGGTAAGGGGAAGCCATGAGATGTGATATATAATACCATGGAGGGTATAATCTGTATTAGTGCTAGCAGGTATGTGTGCTCATCTATTACACTGATTGTTAGCAGTGTGTAGTCAGGTAAGGGGAAGCCATGAGATGTGATATATAATACCAGGGAGGGTAGAATCTGTATTAGTGCTAGCAGGTATGTGTGCTCATCTGTTACACTGAAGGTTAGCAGTGTGTATTCAGGTAAGGGGAAGCCATGAGATGTGATATATAATACCAGGGAGGGTATAATCTGTATTAGTGCTAGCAGGTATGTGTGCTCATCTATTACACTGAAGGTTAGCAGTGTATAGTCAGGTAAGGGGAAGCCATGAGATGTGATATATAATACCAGGGAGGGTAGAATCTGTATTAGTGCTAGCAGGTATGTGTGCTCATCTGTTACACTGAAGGTTAACAGTGTGTATTCAGGTAAGGGGAAGCCATGGAATGTGATATATAATACCAGGGAGGGTAGAATATGTATTGGTGCTAGCAGGTATGTGTGCTTATCTGTTACACTGAAGGTTAGCAGTGTGTAGTCAGGTGTCAGGTAAGGAGAAGCCATGAGATGTGATATAGAATACCAGTGAGGGTAGAATCTGTATTAGTGCTATAAGGTATGTGTGCTCATAGAAACATAGAAACATAGATATTGACGGCAGATAAGAGCCATAGGCCCAGCAAGTCTGCCCGACCTTACCTAACATTATAAACTTATCTAGTTCGTAGGATAGCCCTATGCTTGTCCCATGCATTTTTAAAGTCCCCCACAGTGTTTGTTGCTACTACCTCTTGAGGAAGTTTATTCCATAAATCAATCACTCTTTCTGTAAAGAAGTGCTTCCTCAAATTACTTCTGAATCTACTACCCTTTAGCTTGAGCTCATGACCCCTTGTTCTTGAATTTTCCATTTTATGTAAAATACCCACAGCCTCAGTTTTACTAAACCCTTTAATGTACTTGAAAGTTGCTATCATATCACCTCTTTCCCTTCTCTCCTCTAAGCTATACATATTTAGGTCAATGAGCCTATCCTGGTAAGTTTTATTTTTTAGACCATGTACCATTTTGGTAGCCCTCCTTTGCACAGATTCAAGTTTGTTAATATCCTTCTGAAGATATGGTCTCCAGAACTGCACACAATACTCAAGATGAGGCCTAACTAATGATCTATAAAGTGGCATAAGAACCTTACTATTTCTGCTGCAAATACCTCTACCAATACATCCAAGCATTCTGCTTGCCTTACTCGCTGCATTACTACATTGTTTACTAAGTTTTAAATCATCTGAAATAATAATTCCCAAGTCCTGTTCCTCGTCTGTAACAGTCAGTAAAGTGTCATTGAGTCTGTAATTAACATTTGGATTTTTCTTCCCTAAATGCATTATTTTACACTTTGCTGTGTTAAACTTTAGACCCCAGTCGTTTGTCCAATCCTCCAATTGTTGTATATCACTTCTCATTTTGTCTACCCCCCCTGGAACATCCACTCTGTTGCAAATTTTTGTATCATCTGCAAAGAGACATACTTTCCCCTGTAGCCCTTTGCTGATATCGCAGATAAATATGTTAAACAAAACAGGCCCCAGAACTGACCCCTGAGGAACACCACTAGTAACAGCCCCCTCTGCTGAATGAACTCCATTTACTAAGACACTTTGTTTTCTGTCCTTAAGCCAGCATTCCACCCAGTTCACAATTTTTGAATCTAGACCAAGGAGATATAGTTTGTGAATAAGTTTATTGTGTGGGACGGTGTCAAATGCTTTGCTGAAATCTAGATATGCTACATCAACTGCTCCTCCCTTGTCTAATACTTTTGTTACATAATCAAAGAAGTCAATTAGATTAGTCTGACATGATCTCCCTGAAGTAAAACCATGCTGATTTTGGTCCTCTAAATTGTTTGTCTTTATGTAAGTCATAATTCTTTCTTTTAAGAGGCTTTCCATTAATTTCCCTACTACTGAAGTTAAACTAACTGGCCTGTAGTTGCCAGATTCTTCTCTACTGCCCTTTTTATGAAGGGGTATTACATTTGCTATTCTCCAATCATCTGGGACAGCTCCTGTTAATAGTGACTGATTAAACAGATCAGTTAATGGGACAGTTAGCACTGATCGAAGTTCTTTTAAAACCCTTGGATGAATATTATCAGGACCCACTACCTTTGTAACATTTATTTTTGATAATGCTAACAAAACCTCATCCTCTGTAAAAAGATTACTGTTAAGCTTGTTTCTATTTTGCGTAGCATCCCTTAATGTAGACATTGTATCTTCACAATCTTTAGTGAAAACAGAACAGAAGTAATCATTGAGACAGTCTGCAATCTGCTTATCTCCTTCTATTATTCTACCATCAACTGATTTCAATTTTACTATTCCTACCT
The DNA here is from genome assembly GCF_027579735.1 of Bombina bombina. NCBI lineage: Eukaryota > Metazoa > Chordata > Amphibia > Anura > Bombinatoridae > Bombina > Bombina bombina. Next base: position 2,890,729 of record NC_069499.1, read on the forward strand.
TATTTTTTCTTCTTTCACTGATATATCTAAAGAATGTTTTGTCCCCATGTTTTACTGACTGTGCTATCTTCTCTTCTGCATGAGCTTTAACCTTCCTAATTAACTGCTTAGTCTTTTTTTGTTGGAGTCTCCATATTTTCATATCATCATCTGCTTGTGTGTGTCTGTAATTTTTATAAGCTATCTTTTTTGTCTTTACAGCATGTGCTACTTCTTTGGAAAACCAAATTGGTTTCCGCTTTCTTTTACTTTTACAGACATGTCTAATACAGTGTGCGGTTGCATCTAAAATGGCGCCTTTCACAAATTCCCACTGTTCTTGAACCCCTGTAATAAGAGTTTTCCCCTTTAAATAGTTCTTTAGGTATTCTCCCATTAATGAAAAATCTGCCGTCCTAAAGTCTAAAACTTTTGTTTTAGTCTGGGTGGACAGTTCCTGAACATGAATACTAAACCAAACAGATTGATGATCACTGGATCCTAAGTTCTCACCTACAGACACATCTGAAACTGTATCACTGTTTGTAAGTATTAGATCTAATATAGCTTCCTTACGAGTTGGTTCCTTGACTAATTGTTCAAGTGATTCCCCTAGCAGAGATTCAAGAATATACCTGCTTCTAGCCGATCTAGCAGAAGGAATCTTCCAGTCTATATCTGGCAAATTAAAGTCCCCCAGTACTATAACCTTACCCTTCATGGTCATTTTGGTTATTTCATCTAATAACAGATTGTCCAGTTTTTCATCCTGCAATGGAGGACTATATACAACCCCTATTCTAAAAACATTTTTATCTCCAATTTCCAAAGTCACCCAAATACTTTCCACCTCATCATTTGTTCCTACAATTTCAGTAACCTTTATATTTTCATTTACATACAAAGCAACTCCTCCACCTTTCTTTCCAACTCTGTTCTTTTTAAATAACCTGTATCCAGGTATGACTATGTCCCAGTCATGCAAATCATTGTACCATGTTTCTGTTATAGCTACTAAATCCAAGTTGTCCCTAGTCATTATTGAAATGAGTTCAGGTAATTTATTTCCTAAGCTGCAAGCACTTGTGCTCATGGCACGAATAATTTTTCTACTAGAATTTCTAGAATTGTTACTTGGACTAACAGTTTTGACATGCTGTGGGGGGCAGGTGGATATATTAATGCTACCCCCCTTTATTAGTTTAAATGATTTCTAATAAAGTATTTGAACTCCTCTCCTAGATACTCTGTTCCTTTAGCATCCAAATGCAAGCCATCTCTCCTAAATAACCTAGTATCTTTCCAAACACAGGCTATAATGGCCAATAAAACCAAATCATCGTTCCATGCACCACTTATCTAACCAAGAATTAAATGTTGTTATCCGCTCCATCTTTCCTGCTTCCTGGCCATACACAGGTAAAATAGCAGAAAATGATAGAGTTGATGCCACAGTCTCTAAATGATTACCTAGGTCACAAAACTCTTTCTGAACAGCAGCAACATGATTACTAGCCAGATCATTTGTTCCTAAATAAACAATCACATCTAACTCACTTCCCTTTCCTGCTGCCTTAACAATTCTCAAAATACGATTCTTATCCCTGTGAGCAGTAGCTCCTGGAAGACATCTAACCTCCCTTGCTTCTCCTTTACTTTCACCTAAATACACATTCCTCAAAATAGAGTCACCCACTAACAGTCTTTTTCTCAAAAACACATCTGTAGTTCTTTCCTGTGTTATGTTACCTGGAGAATCAGGTGCCAATAGATTTAAATTACCTGTTACAGCTTCAGAGGGCTCAGAAACAGCAATCTCCTCATCACAAGTGTATTCGGCAAGAGCAGCATAGGGGTTTTGCAATGGCAGAGGTTGTGGGCAATACTTCTGGTCTACTGTTCTAATTCTTCCAGAGCCTACAGTGATCCATCTGCCTCTCCTTGCTGATCTCTGGGGTAGAGGGGCTTCTTTCTGAGGCAGCTTTGTAGAGGTAACAGGTATGTTACTTACCTTAGCTTGAAGTTTAGCTATTTCCTCCCTTAACAGGGAAAACTGCTTACAAACAGGACAGCCCCTAAATCTCCAAAAAGTAGAACGATTAAAAAGTGCAAAACACCCATTGCACTGTATCTGAGACATTTTAAACTATGCAACACTTTAACAATAAGAAAAATATAAGTATTATTTACTACTGAATAAGCCTGAATAACCCTGAATAACTCCTGAAATAACTCAAATATCCTTATGTATTTGATCCTTTTTTTGTTTGATCCCTTTGCTAAGAAGCAGAGCTAAATGTTTAGCAGAGCTAAACAGATCTCTTTAAATACCCTCAAAAAGATAGGGTGGGGTCCCTCTTAATTGCTCACCTATGCAAACAATCTAATTGTTATCTAATTGCAATACTAAAAACCAGAATGCAAAAGAATGTAAATTAACTCAAACCTTTAACTATTCAATTTCTTTAGTGAAACTAATTCACAGTTCAGGTCTACCACCTTTAACTATTCAATTTCTGTAGTGAAACTAATTCACAGTTCAGGTCCACCACCTTTAACTATTCAATTTCTGTAGTGAAACTAATTCACAGTTCAGGTCTACCACCTTTCTGAAATAACTCAAATATCCTTATGTATTTGATCCTTTTTTTGTTTGATCCCTTTGCTAAGAAGCAGAGCTAAATGTTTAGCAGAGCTAAACAGATCTCTTTAAATACCCTCAAAAAGATAGGGTGGGGTCCCTCTTAATTGCTCACCTATGCAAACAATCTAATTGTTATCTAATTGCAATACTAAAAACCAGAATGCAAAAGAATGTAAATTAACTCAAACCTTTAACTATTCAATTTCTGTAGTGAAACTAATTCACAATTCAGGTCTACCACCTTTAACTATTCAATTTCTGTAGTAAAACTAATTCATAGTTCAGGTCTACCACCTTTAACTATTCAATTTCTGTAGTGAAACTAATTCACAGTTCAGGTCTACCACCTTTCTGAAATAACTCAAATATCCTTATGTATTTGATCCTTTTTTTGTTTGATTCCTTTGCTAAGAAGCAGAGCTAAATGTTTAGCAGAGCTAAACAGATCTCTTTAAATACCCTCAGAAAGATAGGGTGGGGTCCCTCTTAATTGCTCACCTATGCAAACAATCTAATTGTTATCTAATTGCAATACTAAAAACCAGAATGCAAAAGAATGTAAATTAACTCAAACCTTTAACTATTCAATTTCTGTAGTGAAACTAATTCACAGTTCAGGTCTACCACCTTTAACTATTCAATTTCTGTAGTAAAACTAATTCACAGTTCAGGTCCACCACCTTTAACTATTCAATTTCTGTAGTGAAACTAATTCACAGTTCAGGTCTACCACCTTTCTGAAATAACTCAAATATCCTTATGTATTTGATCCTTTTTTTGTTTGATCCCTTTGCTAAGAAGCAGAGCTAAATGTTTAGCAGAGCTAAACAGATCTCTTTAAATACCCTCAGAAAGATAGGGTGGGGTCCCTCTTAATTGCTCACCTATGCAAACAATCTAATTGTTATCTAATTGCAATACTAAAAACCAGAATGCAAAAGAATGTAAATTAACTCAAACCTTTAACTATTCAATTTCTGTAGTGAAACTAATTCCCAGTTCAGGTCTACCACCTTTAACTATTCAATTTCTGTAGTAAAACTAATTCACAGTTCAGGTCTACCACCTTTAACTATTCAATTTCTGTAGTGAAACTAATTCACAGTTCAGGTCTACCACCTTTAACTATTCAATTTCTGTAGTAAAACTAATTCATAGTTCAGGTCTACCACCTTTAACTATTCAATTTCTGTAGTGAAACTAATTCACAGTTCAGGTCTACCACCTTTCTGAAATAACTCAAATATCCTTATGTATTTGATCCTTTTTTTGTTTGATCCCTTTGCTAAGAAGCAGAGCTAAATGTTTAGCAGAGCTAAACAGATCTCTTTAAATACCCTCAGAAAGATATGGTGGGGTCCATCTTAATTGCTCACCTATGCAAACAATCTAATTGTTATCTAATTGCAATACTAAAAACCAGAATGCAAAAGAATGTAAATTAACTCAAACCTTTAACTATTCAATTTCTGTAGTGAAACTAATTCACAGTTCAGGTCTACCACCTTTAACTATTCAATTTCTGTAGTAAAACTAATTCACAGTTCAGGTCTACCACCTTTAACTATTCAATTTCTGTAGTGAAACTAATTCACAGTTCAGGTCTACCACCTTTAACTATTCAATTTCTGTAGTAAAACTAATTCATAGTTCAGGTCTACCACCTTTAACTATTCAATTTCTGTAGTGAAACTAATTCACAGTTCAGGTCTACCACCTTTCTGAAATAACTCAAATATCCTTATGTATTTGATCCTTTTTTTTTTTATCCCTTTGCTAAGAAGCAGAGCTAAATGTTTAGCAGAGCTAAACAGATCTCTTTAAATACCCTCAGAAAGATAGGGTGGGGTCCCTCTTAATTGCTCACCTATGCAAACAATCTAATTGTTATCTAATTGCAATACTAAAAACCAGAATGCAAAAGAATGTAAATTAACTCAAACCTTTAACTATTCAATTTCTGTAGTGAAACTAATTCACAGTTCAGGTCTACCACCTTTAACTATTCAATTTCTGTAGTGAAACTAATTCACAGTTCAGGTCCACCACCTTTAACTATTCAATTTCTGTAGTGAAACTAATTCACAGTTCAGGTCTACCACCTTTCTGAAATAACTCAAATATCCTTATGTATTTGATCCTTTTTTTGTTTGATCCCTTTGCTAAGAAGCAGAGCTAAATGTTTAGCAGAGCTAAACAGATCTCTTTAAATACCCTCAGAAAGATAGGATGGGGTCCCTCTTAATTGCTCACCTATGCAAACAATCTAATTGTTATCTAATTGCAATACTAAAAACCAGAATGCAAAAGAATGTAAATTAACTCAAACCTTTAACTATTCAATTTCTGTAGTGAAACTAATTCACAGTTCAGGTCTACCACCTTTAACTATTCAATTTCTGTAGTGAAACTAATTCACAGTTCAGGTCCACCACCTTTAACTATTCAATTTCTGTAGTGAAACTAATTCACAGTTCAGGTCTACCACCTTTCTGAAATAACTCAAATATCCTTATGTATTTGATCCTTTTTTTGTTTGATCCCTTTGCTAAGAAGCAGAGCTAAACAGATCTCTTTAAATACCCTCAGAAAGATAGGGTGGGGTCCCTCTTAATTGCTCACCTATGCAAACAATCTAATTGTTATCTAATTGCAATACTAAAAACCAGAATGCAAAAGAATGTAAATTAACTCAAACCTTTAACTATTCAATTTCTGTAGTGAAACTAATTCACAGTTCAGGTCTACCACCTTTAACTATTCAATTTCTGTAGTAAAACTAATTCACAGTTCAGGTCTACCACCTTTAACTATTCAATTTCTGTAGTGAAACTAATTCACAGTTCAGGTCTACCACCTTTCTGAAATAACTCAAATATCCTTATGTATTTGATCCTTTTTTTGTTTGATCCATTTGCTAAGAAGCAGAGCTAAATGTTTAGCAGAGCTAAACAGATCTCTTTAAATACCCTCAGAAAGATAGGGTGGGGTCCCTCTTAATTGCTCACCTATGCAAACAATCTAATTGTTATCTAATTGCAATACTAAAAACCAGAATGCAAAAGAATGTAAATTAACTCAAACCTTTAACTATTCAATTTCTGTAGTGAAACTAATTCACAGTTCAGGTCTACCACCTTTAACTATTCAATTTCTGTAGTAAAACTAATTCATAGTTCAGGTCTACCACCTTTAACTATTCAATTTCTGTAGTGAAACTAATTCACAGTTCAGGTCTACCACCTTTCTGAAATAACTCAAATATCCTTATGTATTTGATCCTTTTTTTGTTTGATCCCTTTGCTAAGAAGCAGAGCTAAATGTTTAGCAGAGCTAAACAGATCTCTTTAAATACCCTCAGAAAGATAGGGTGGGGTCCCTCTTAATTGCTCACCTATGCAAACAATCTAATTGTTATCTAATTGCAATACTAAAAACCAGAATGCAAAAGAATGTAAATTAACTCAAACCTTTAACTATTCAATTTCTGTAGTGAAACTAATTCACAGTTCAGGTCTACCACCTTTAACTATTCAATTTCTGTAGTGAAACTAATTCACAGTTCAGGTCCACCACCTTTAACTATTCAATTTCTGTAGTGAAACTAATTCACAGTTCAGGTCTACCACCTTTCTGAAATAACTCAAATATCCTTATGTATTTGATCCTTTTTTTGTTTGATCCCTTTGCTAAGAAGCAGAGCTAAATGTTTAGCAGAGCTAAACAGATCTCTTTAAATACCCTCAGAAAGATAGGGTGGGGTCCCTCTTAATTGCTCACCTATGCAAACAATCTAATTGTTATCTAATTGCAATACTAAAAACCAGAATGCAAAAGAATGTAAATTAACTCAAACCTTTAACTATTCAATTTCTGTAGTGAAACTAATTCACAGTTCAGGTCTACCACCTTTAACTATTCAATTTCTGTAGTGAAACTAATTCACAGTTCAGGTCCACCACCTTTAACTATTCAATTTCTGTAGTGAAACTAATTCACAGTTCAGGTCTACCACCTTTCTGAAATAACTCAAATATCCTTATGTATTTGATCCTTTTTTTGTTTGATCCCTTTGCTAAGAAGCAGAGCTAAACAAATCTCTTTAAATACGCTCAGAAAGATAGGGTGGGGTCCCTCTTAATTGCTCACCTATGCAAACAATCTGATTGTTATCTAATTGCAATACTAAAAACCAGAATGCAAAAGAATGTAAATTAACTCAAACCTTTAACTATTCAATTTCTGTAGTGAAACTAATTCACAGTTCAGGTCTACCACCTTTAACTATTCAATTTCTGTAGTGAAACTAATTCACAGTTCAGGTCCACCACCTTTAACTATTCAATTTCTGTAGTGAAACTAATTCACAGTTCAGGTCTACCACCTTTAACTATTCAATTTCTGTAGTAAAACTAATTCACAGTTCAGGTCTACCACCTTTAACTATTCAATTTCTGTAGTGAAACTAATTCACAGTTCAGGTCTACCACCTTTAACTATTCAATTTCTGTAGTAAAACTAATTCACAGTTCAGGTCTACCACCTTTAACTATTCAATTTCTGTAGTGAAACTAATTCACAGTTCAGGTCTACCACCTTTCTGAAATAACTCAAATATCCTTATGTATTTGATCCTTTTTTTGTTTGATCCCTTTGCTAAGAAGCAGAGCTAAATGTTTAGCAGAGCTAAACAGATCTCTTTAAATACCCTCAGAAAGATAGGGTGGGGTCCCTCTTAATTGCTCACCTATGCAAACAATCTAATTGTTATCTAATTGCAATACTAAAAACCAGAATGCAAAAGAATGTAAATTAACTCAAACCTTTAACTATTCAATTTCTGTAGTGAAACTAATTCACAGTTCAGGTCTACCACCTTTAACTATTCAATTTCTGTAGTGAAACTAATTCACAGTTCAGGTCTACCACCTTTCTGAAATAACTCAAATATCCTTATGTATTTGATCCTTTTTTTGTTTGATCCCTTTGCTAAGAAGCAGAGCTAAATGTTTAGCAGAGCTAAACAGATCTCTTTAAATACACTCAGAAAGATAGGGTGGGGTCCCTCTTAATTGCTCACCTATGCAAACAATCTAATTGTTATCTAATTGCAATACTAAAAACCAGAATGCAAAAGAATTTAACTTAACTCAAACCTTTAACTATTCAATTTCTGTAGTGAAACTAATTCACAGTTCAGGTCTACCACCTTTAACTATTCAATTTCTGTAGTGAAACTAATTCACAGTTCAGGTCTACCACCTTTAACTATTCAATTTCTGTAGTAAAACTAATTCACAGTTCAGGTCCACCACCTTTAACTATTCAATTTCTGTAGTGAAACTAATTCACAGTTCAGGTCTACCACCTTTCTGAAATAACTCAAATATCCTTATGTATTTGATCCTTTTTTTGTTTGATCCCTTTGCTAAGAAGCAGAGCTAAACAGATCTCTTTAAATACCCTCAGAAAGATAGGGTGGGGTCCCTCTTAATTGCTCACCTATGCAAACAATCTAATTGTTATCTAATTGCAATACTAAAAACCAGAATGCAAAAGAATGTAAATTAACTCAAACCTTTAACTATTCAATTTCTGTAGTGAAACTAATTCACAGTTCAGGTCTACCACCTTTAACTATTCAATTTCTGTAGTAAAACTAATTCATAGTTCAGGTCTACCACCTTTAACTATTCAATTTCTGTAGTGAAACTAATTCACAGTTCAGGTCTACCACCTTTCTGAAATAACTCAAATATCCTTATGTATTTGATCCTTTTTTTGTTTGATCCCTTTGCTAAGAAGCAGAGCTAAATGTTTAGCAGAGCTAAACAGATCTCTTTAAATACCCTCAGAAAGATAGGGTGGGGTCCCTCTTAATTGCTCACCTATGCAAACAATCTAATTGTTATCTAATTGCAATACTAAAAACCAGAATGCAAAAGAATGTAAATTAACTCAAACCTTTAACTATTCAATTTCTGTAGTGAAACTAATTCACAGTTCAGGTCTACCACCTTTAACTATTCAATTTCTGTAGTGAAACTAATTCACAGTTCAGGTCCACCACCTTTAACTATTCAATTTCTGTAGTGAAACTAATTCACAGTTCAGGTCTACCACCTTTCTGAAATAACTCAAATATCCTTATGTATTTGATCCTTTTTTTGTTTGATCCCTTTGCTAAGAAGCAGAGCTAAATGTTTAGCAGAGCTAAACAGATCTCTTTAAATACCCTCAGAAAGATAGGGTGGGGTCCCTCTTAATTGCTCACCTATGCAAACAATCTAATTGTTATCTAATTGCAATACTAAAAACCAGAATGCAAAAGAATGTAAATTAACTCAAACCTTTAACTATTCAATTTCTGTAGTGAAACTAATTCACAGTTCAGGTCTACCACCTTTAACTATTCAATTTCTGTAGTGAAACTAATTCACAGTTCAGGTCCACCACCTTTAACTATTCAATTTCTGTAGTGAAACTAATTCACAGTTCAGGTCTACCACCTTTCTGAAATAACTCAAATATCCTTATGTATTTGATCCTTTTTTTGTTTGATCCCTTTGCTAAGAAGCAGAGCTAAACAAATCTCTTTAAATACGCTCAGAAAGATAGGGTGGGGTCCCTCTTAATTGCTCACCTATGCAAACAATCTGATTGTTATCTAATTGCAATACTAAAAACCAGAATGCAAAAGAATGTAAATTAACTCAAACCTTTAACTATTCAATTTCTGTAGTGAAACTAATTCACAGTTCAGGTCTACCACCTTTAACTATTCAATTTCTGTAGTGAAACTAATTCACAGTTCAGGTCCACCACCTTTAACTATTCAATTTCTGTAGTGAAACTAATTCACAGTTCAGGTCTACCACCTTTAACTATTCAATTTCTGTAGTAAAACTAATTCACAGTTCAGGTCTACCACCTTTAACTATTCAATTTCTGTAGTGAAACTAATTCACAGTTCAGGTCTACCACCTTTAACTATTCAATTTCTGTAGTAAAACTAATTCACAGTTCAGGTCTACCACCTTTAACTATTCAATTTCTGTAGTGAAACTAATTCACAGTTCAGGTCTACCACCTTTCTGAAATAACTCAAATATCCTTATGTATTTGATCCTTTTTTTGTTTGATCCCTTTGCTAAGAAGCAGAGCTAAATGTTTAGCAGAGCTAAACAGATCTCTTTAAATACCCTCAGAAAGATAGGGTGGGGTCCCTCTTAATTGCTCACCTATGCAAACAATCTAATTGTTATCTAATTGCAATACTAAAAACCAGAATGCAAAAGAATGTAAATTAACTCAAACCTTTAACTATTCAATTTCTGTAGTGAAACTAATTCACAGTTCAGGTCTACCACCTTTAACTATTCAATTTCTGTAGTGAAACTAATTCACAGTTCAGGTCTACCACCTTTCTGAAATAACTCAAATATCCTTATGTATTTGATCCTTTTTTTGTTTGATCCCTTTGCTAAGAAGCAGAGCTAAATGTTTAGCAGAGCTAAACAGATCTCTTTAAATACACTCAGAAAGATAGGGTGGGGTCCCTCTTAATTGCTCCCCTATGCAAACAATCTAATTGTTATCTAATTGCAATACTAAAAACCAGAATGCAAAAGAATTTAACTTAACTCAAACCTTTAACTATTCAATTTCTGTAGTGAAACTAATTCACAGTTCAGGTCTACCACCTTTAACTATTCAATTTCTGTAGTGAAACTAATTCACAGTTCAGGTCTACCACCTTTAACTATTCAATTTCTGTAGTAAAACTAATTCACAGTTCAGGTCTACCACCTTTAACTATTCAATTTCTGTAGTGAAACTAATTCACAGTTCAGGTCTACCACCTTTCTGAAATAACTCAAATATCCTTATGTATTTGATCCTTTTTTTGTTTGATCCCTTTGCTAAGAAGCAGAGCTAAACAGATCTCTTTAAATACCCTCAGAAAGATAGGGTGGGGTCCCTCTTAATTGCTCACCTATGCAAACAATCTAATTGTTATCTAATTGCAATACTAAAAACCAGAATGCAAAAGAATGTAAATTAACTCAAACCTTTAACTATTCAATTTCTGTAGTGAAACTAATTCACAGTTCAGGTCTACCACCTTTAACTATTCAATTTCTGTAGTGAAACTAATTCACAGTTCAGGTCTACCACCTTTCTGAAATAACTCAAATATCCTTATGTATTTGATCCTTTTTTTGTTTGATCCCTTTGCTAAGAAGCAGAGCTAAATGTTTAGCAGAGCTAAACAGATCTCTTTAAATACACTCAGAAAGATAGGGTGGGGTCCCTCTTAATTGCTCCCCTATGCAAACAATCTAATTGTTATCTAATTGCAATACTAAAAACCAGAATGCAAAAGAATTTAACTTAACTCAAACCTTTAACTATTCAATTTCTGTAGTGAAACTAATTCACAGTTCAGGTCTACCACCTTTAACTATTCAATTTCTGTAGTGAAACTAATTCACAGTTCAGGTCTACCACCTTTAACTATTCAATTTCTGTAGTGAAACTAATTCACAGTTCAGGTCTACCACCTTTCTGAAATAACTCAAATATCCTTATGTATTTGATCCTTTTTTTGTTTGATCCCTTTGCTAAGAAGCAGAGCTAAATGTTTAGCAGAGCTAAACAGATCTCTTTAAATACCCTCAGAAAGATAGGGTGGGGTCCCTCTTAATTGCTCACCTATGCAAACAATCTAATTGTTATCTAATTGCAATACTAAAAACCAGAATGCAAAAGAATGTAACTTAACTCAAACCTTTAACTATTCAATTTCTGTAGTGAAACTAATTCACAGTTCAGGTCTACCACCTTTAACTATTCAATTTCTGTAGTAAAACTAATTCACAGTTCAGTTCCACCACCTTTAACTATTCAATTTCTGTAGTGAAACTAATTCACAGTTCAGGTCTACCACCTTTCTGAAATAACTTAAATATCCTTATGTATTTGATCCTTTTTTTGTTTGATCCCTTTGCTAAGAAGCAGAGCTAAATGTTTAGCAGAGCTTAACAGATCTCTTTAAATACCCTCAGAAAGATAGGGTGGGGTCCAATGTTCCCTCTAATTTTTTTTCTTTGTGTGCAATTATTTTTTTCTGTGTGCGGACTTGATACTGTGTACTCGGTACTGTGTGCACTACTGAGCGAGTAGAGAAGAATAGCTAATATTTAACCTTAGAGTAAATTTTAACCAGTTATCATGTTATTAGTATATTATCGGCCACCACAACCATAACTGATTATATTATCAGCCACCACAACCATATATATATATATCATATCTATATCATATGTGTATATATATATATTACACTTTCAGGTTTCATTATTGATGGACTGCTTTACTATTGCAGCACTTTACATACTGAGTATTTGCTGCAGGACTATACAGTGGTCACAATCTGACCATTGCATACCTTTATAGGAACCACATACTGACCAGTCCACTATAATATATATGTATGTATGTAAGTAAAAAAGGAAGTCCTCCTGACAGAAGAGCTTAAAGCAAAAGCTTAAACCATTTATTCCACCAATTATAAAATAGGTCAGTAAAATACAGCAAAGGCAACTGAAATGGCTATGATGGGAGGCCGGTGGGGAGGCTGTGGGGGCATATATATATATGGTTATCTTCCATCATTGGAGCGCTTCATTTTTATTTCTAGATTAAAAACATTTTGAACATTGTATATCAATTGTGAAATAAATATATAGGAACATCTAACAAACTGCACAGCATAAAATTTTTGAATTAGGAACCTGTCACTAAAAAAAATATTCTTTTGTTCAAGAATGTGTTTCACCTCATAATATGAGGTGAAACACATTCTTGAACAAAATAATATTTTTTTTAGTAGTGCTAAAAACGAACTCGTTATGAAGAGGCACCATAACTCACCTCACAATTTGACAGCTGGTTTCAGAAAGCACTAAGCTGTGGTAGGTGCACTAACATGAGCCTGTCAGTCACCATGGGGATGACAGCTTCTCTCAACTCTGCCTGCCAGTAAGCCGTGAGTAGCCTCGCATAGGCTATTTTCATTTGTGATGTCACCGGCTGGGAGGGGTCTTGCTGAAGCTGCTAGTCATTCACAGCAGACGGTCACAGAAAGCGTTATTGTTATTTCTATTCTAACCTTCTGCCCTGAGATACCTGCGCTCAGGGGCGGATTGAGACCAACCAGGGCCCCCGGGCAAAAGTGTGACAGGGCCCCCCCATCCCCTCTTTGCTCTACCTACCTAACTCCTCTGCCCCTTCTTCACCCTATTGCCCCTCCCATGTCATCTGTGTGCGTGTGACAGAGAGAGTGTGTGTGTCTGTGTGTGAGAGACAAAGAGAGAGTAAGTGTGTGTGTGTGTGTGGCAGAGAGAGTGTGTGTGTGTGTGTGAGAGACAAAGAGAGAGTAAGTGTGTGTGTGTGTGTGTGAGAGAGAGACAAAGAGAGAGTAAGTGTGTGTGTGGATGACAGAGAGAGAGAGTAAGTTGGTGTGTGCATGGCAGAGAGAGAGAAAGTGTGTTTGTCAGTGTGTGACAGAGAGAGAGAGAGAGAAAGAATGTGTGTGTCTATGTGTGTGACAGAGAGAGAGAATAAGTGTGTGTGTACATGACAGAGAGAGAAAGTGTGTGTGACAGAGAGAAAGTGTGTGTGACAGAAAAAGAGTGTGTGTGTAAGAGACAGAGAGAGAAAGTGTGTGTGTGACAGAGAGAATGTTTGTGTGTACGTGACAGAGAAGGTGTGTGTGTTTGTGTGTATGTGACAGAGAGAGTGTGTATGTGTGTGAAAGAGAGAGTGTGCATGTGTACGTGACAGAGAAAGTGTGTGTGAAATGTGTGTATGTGTGTGTGAGAGAGAGACAGTGAGACAGTGTGTGTGTACGTGATAGAGAGAGAAAATGTGTGTGTGTGACAGAGAGAGTGTTTGTGTGTGTGAGAGACAGAGAGTATGTGTTTGTGTGTACGTGACAAGAGAGTGAATGTATGTGTTGTGACAGAGAGTGTGTGTACGTAAAAGAGAGAGTAGGTGTGTGTGTTTGTGACAGAGAGAGTGTGTGTGTGTCAGAGATCTAGAATGTAGTAGGCATTACATTTATTTTTTACGTTATATTCATGGCTGGAAATTTCCAATTTCCACTAGTCCCATGTTTATAAAAAATTAGAGATGGGAGACATATACACATACACACAAAAGCACACACACATACTCATACACACACAGATATACAGTGATACTCTGAAACACACACTTCTACACACACACACCCACTCATACACACACATACACACAGATATACAGTGATACTCTCATACACACACTCATACAGACACAGATATACACTGATACATACACTCATACACATACTCATACACACCGATATACACTGATACACACACCCACACACTCACCCATAGACACAGATATACACTGATACACACACTCACTTATACACACACAGATAAAACACTGATACAAACACACATATATGTTTACACAAACACATTTAAAAAGGGCACTAGGACCATGCTACTACTTACTTACTTTGCAGGAACAGAGACTCATGTCTGGCCTCTGGGGATGCCAGTGTAAATCTGCTGACCATTATCACTAACCTGAGGATCTCTGTGTCACCTGCTTCACTGATCACAGCTGAAACATTAAGAGCAGCTTTAAATTTGTTGGGTACATTGAGAATGTACAGGAGTTTTAAAGTTGCTCTGTTTTAGTTGCATAGTTGCCAACATTTCAAAAACATTTCAAGGGACACTTTGCCCTATCTGGTGAAGAGAGCCAGGAGGTGAGAAGTTAATGAGGACAGCTCTTTTACTTTTTTAAATCCAGTAACTGTCAGTAAGTGTCCAGGCCATGATACGATGGTGATAAAGAGAATCTGTGACATTGTGCCTGGGCACTCTGTGTCAGTTACTGAATTAAAAAAAAAAGTAAAACAGCTGTTCTCATTATTGAGAATGTAAGGTAGGATGTTCCTTGGAAGTTTATAAGCAGTGAAAGAGTTGAGTCACTGAGCTCCTTACTTATTTCACTCACTAATATGATAAAAAAAAATCAAAGTGTGATTGGCTGGACCTGTCACAATCTCAGAACTATGATCTTATTTTTAGGTAGATAGAGGGTGAATAGAGGTTTCAGAGCATTTGGCATTCAGGTGGTGCCCATTAGTGCACAGTTCAGAGGTTCCTGATCTGTGCACTGATTGGCCCCTGAATGCCAAATGCTCTGAAGCCTGCAAGGGTATAATGTGATGACATTTTGGAACTACTTAAAATGTGTTGCAATTCAATAAAAATATATTTATTTATGCAGAACACATTTTATTTAGAAAACAGTTATATTATAAATTATCATATGTGTGCCAAACTTAATCTAAATAAAATGTGCTGCATAATAAATATTTTAAGATTGAAAAGGGGGCAAAATAAATTATGGAAATACATTTTATTTTTTGTGTTTTATTAAGCATTAGTAAACGTGTTATGGAGAATTCTAGTTTGTGCTCTATTTCCCTTTAATATATATTTCAGTTGTTTGTCTGCACCTAAAGACCTCAGAGGGGACTGTATTATTATGCAATTATATAGAGTAATGTAATATAACAAGGCCATTGAACTACAAACCTGAAAACCTTAGTTGCAAATATATTACTGTGTATGTTATACTGGATAGAAGAGTGGTGCATTTCTATTAGCACAGTCAGTTACCATTACATATACCATATGCACAGATTTATATGGATTTTTTACATGTGCCTTTTTGTCATTGCTAATAACTTAAATTAGATTTACACACACATATTTTTTTGTATATTTGTATAGCAACTGAGCTATTGAAGCATCTGAAATACTTATTTCAGATGCTTCAATAGCTCAGTTGCTATACAAATATACAAAAAGAAAAGTGTGTGTAAATCTAATTTAATTCCTGGGTAGATGATATGTAAAGTAAGTAATCGTCCACATTAAATATTTGCTGGAGAGCCAGCCATCCTACCTTCTTTTAATTAGTGCTGCTGGGCCTGGGACTGAGTCTTCTCAAATTCAAGCTTTACTGTATAGTCAGTCACCATGGTGAGGGGTGGAGCTAAACAAGCGTGGTGTGCTAAATTACTGAACTGCCAGAGTGTCCCAGCCACTTCCTCTCCTCAATAACCACCTGACCCTCTGGTCATCCACCATAACGCTGTGATAACACAGAGACCGGAGGAGGGGTTGATGGAACGTAGTGAACTCTGTGTGAGAACCAGACAGACAAAAAACAGTAATATAATACAGCTCAGGACAGGAGTGGTCTGTCAGGTCTCACACAGTGCACTAACTCAACTCAGTCATGCACTGAAATGCCGCCCGCTGTCAAATACTACTGACAGTCTGCATGACTGATGCCCCAACAAGCCCCTAACACAGAAAGTAAAAGTATAAATTTGTTTTTACATTTTTATTAAAAATTAAATATATATGAATATTTTAAAAAAGTATTTATTCTGCAGCAGCAGTGCCTGGTCAATCCGCCCCTGCCTGCGCAGTGATGGAGTATGCAGAGTTAGCCAGGTCTGCAGCTGAGAAATTGTTATCGTACAGCAGGATCAGAGCGGCTGGAAACTCTGCAAGAGAACTGTGAGTGAATCAACACGATCTGATAGTGTAACCGTGTGTTTGGCTAACAAGCTGATGTGTGTTTTCTTGTGCCAAACGTATGTCACAACGTCTTCTGTTTAATTCTGTTAAATATGACTGCACTCTGAGTTTTGTGACTTTGTGTGTGATAAGATATGACATTGTATGTAAGCTGTTATTTATGTATTACTCAAGTCTCTTACTGGTTTTGCGATATACTGTGATGTGTTGCATGGGGCATCAGTGTTAAGCAGCTCATGGGATCCGCTGAATTAAATTATAGTCTCTCACTCTATGCTATATTCTATTCTAGAGAGATAAAACTTTGCAGTGCTGTCCGATCATCTCACATACTGTGCTCTGTAATGACTACAAGTTACATTGAATTAATATAGCTCTGATACTACGGAGAGATAAACAAGGCACTACTCCAATTAAAAAAGAGTCATTACAGAGCACAGTATGTGAGATGATCGGACACTAGCACTGCAAAGTTTTATCTCTCTAGAATAGAATATAGCATAGAGTGAGAGACTATAACTTAATTCAGTGGATCCCATGAGCTGCTTAACACAGATGCCCCATGCAACACATCACAGTATATCGCAAAACCAGTAAGAGTAATACATAAATAACAGCATAAGACGTTGTGACATACGTTTGGCACAAGAAAACACACATCAGCTTGTTAGCCAAACACACGGTTACACTATCAGATCATGTTGATTCACTCACAGTTCTCTTGCAGAGTTTCCAGCCGCTCTGATCTTTGCTGTACGATAACAATTTCTCAGCTGCAGACCTGGCTAACTCTGCATACTCCATCACTGCGCAGGCATCTCAGGGCAGAAGGAATTAGAAATAACAATAACCCTCACAGATGTGCACAGCCAGTGTGTTAGGTTAGCCTCTGCCCACCGACTGAGAGAAGCGCATAAGTAGAGTGGAGACAGTCACAGCAGGAGTCAGTGTCTTAGCCTCCGGTGTTGCGCGGCCTGATGTGCTGGCTGCGCTACACCGAGAGGGAAGGTGCGCGGCCGCCCTACCGCGCACCTTAAAAGGAACAGTGGTGGGGTCCCTCTTAATTGCTCACCTATGCAAACAATCTAATTGTTATCTAATTGCAATACTAAAAACCAGAATGCAAAAGAATGTAAATTAACTCAAACCTTTAACTATTCAATTTCTGTAGTGAAACTAATTCACAGTTCAGGTCTACCACCTTTAACTATTCAATTTCTGTAGTGAAACTAATTCACAGTTCAGGTCCACCACCTTTAACTATTCAATTTCTGTAGTGAAACTAATTCACAGTTCAGGTCTACCACCTTTAACTATTCAATTTCTGTAGTAAAACTAATTCACAGTTCAGGTCTACCACCTTTAACTATTCAATTTCTGTAGTGAAACTAATTCACAGTTCAGGTCTACCACCTTTCTGAAATAACTCAAATATCCTTATGTATTTGATCCTTTTTTTGTTTGATTCCTTTGCTAAGAAGCAGAGCTAAATGTTTAGCAGAGCTAAACAGATCTCTTTAAATACCCTCAGAAAGATAGGGTGGGGTCCCTCTTAATTGCTCACCTATGCAAACAATCTAATTGTTATCTAATTGCAATACTAAAAACCAGAATGCAAAAGAATGTAAATTAACTCAAACCTTTAACTATTCAATTTCTGTAGTGAAACTAATTCACAATTCAGGTCTACCACCTTTAACTATTCAATTTCTGTAGTAAAACTAATTCACAGTTCAGGTCTACCACCTTTAACTATTCAATTTCTGTAGTGAAACTAATTCACAGTTCAGGTCTACCACCTTTAACTATTCAATTTCTGTAGTAAAACTAATTCATAGTTCAGGTCTACCACCTTTAACTATTCAATTTCTGTAGTGAAACTAATTCACAGTTCAGGTCTACCACCTTTCTGAAATAACTCAAATATCCTTATGTATTTGATCCTTTTTTTGTTTGATCCCTTTGCTAAGAAGCAGAGCTAAATGTTTAGCAGAGCTAAACAGATCTCTTTAAATACCCTCAGAAAGATAGGGTGGGGTCCCTCTTAATTGCTCACCTATGCAAACAATCTAATTGTTATCTAATTGCAATACTAAAAACCAGAATGCAAAAGAATGTAAATTAACTCAAACCTTTAACTATTCAATTTCTGTAGTGAAACTAATTCACAGTTCAGGTCTACCACCTTTAACTATTCAATTTCTGTAGTGAAACTAATTCACAGTTCAGGTCCACCACCTTTAACTATTCAATTTCTGTAGTGAAACTAATTCACAGTTCAGGTCTACCACCTTTCTGAAATAACTAAAATATCCTTATGTATTTGATCCTTTTTTTGTTTGATCCCTTTGCTAAGAAGCAGAGCTAAATGTTTAGCAGAGCTAAACAGATCTCTTTAAATACCCTCAGAAAGATAGGATGGGGT
This sequence comes from Bombina bombina, assembly GCF_027579735.1. Classification (NCBI taxonomy): domain Eukaryota; kingdom Metazoa; phylum Chordata; class Amphibia; order Anura; family Bombinatoridae; genus Bombina; species Bombina bombina. The sequence continues at coordinate 2,909,462 of NC_069499.1, forward strand.
CCCTCTTAATTGCTCACCTATGCAAACAATCTAATTGTTATCTAATTGCAATACTAAAAACCAGAATGCAAAAGAATGTAAATTAACTCAAACCTTTAACTATTCAATTTCTGTAGTGAAACTAATTCACAGTTCAGGTCTACCACCTTTAACTATTCAATTTCTGTAGTAAAACTAATTCACAGTTCAGGTCTACCACCTTTAACTATTCAATTTCTGTAGTGAAACTAATTCACAGTTCAGGTCTACCACCTTTAACTATTCAATTTCTGTAGTGAAACTAATTCATAGTTCAGGTCTACCACCTTTAACTATTCAATTTCTGTAGTAAAACTAATTCACAGTTCAGGTCTACCACCTTTCTGAAATAACTCAAATATCCTTATGTATTTGATCCTTTTTTTGTTTGATCCCTTTGCTAAGAAGCAGAGCTAAATGTTTAGCAGAGCTAAACAGATCTCTTTAAATACCCTCAGAAAGATAGGGTGGGGTCCCTCTTAATTGCTCACCTATGCAAACAATCTAATTGTTATCTAATTGCAATACTAAAAACCAGAATGCAAAAGAATGTAAATTAACTCAAACCTTTAACTATTCAATTTCTGTAGTGAAACTAATTCACAGTTCAGGTCTACCACCTTTAACTATTCAATTTCTGTAGTAAAACTAATTCATAGTTCAGGTCTACCACCTTTAACTATTCATTTTCTGTAGTGAAACTAATTCACAGTTCAGGTCTACCACCTTTCTGAAATAACTCAAATATCCTTATGTATTTGATCCTTTTTTTGTTTGATCCCTTTGCTAAGAAGCAGAGCTAAATGTTTAGCAGAGCTAAACAGATCTCTTTAAATACCCTCAGAAAGATAGGGTGGGGTCCCTCTCAATTGCTCACCTATGCAAACAATCTAATTGTTATCTAATTGCAATACTAAAAACCAGAATGCAAAAGAATGTAAATTAACTCAAACCTTTAACTATTCAATTTCTGTAGTGAAACTAATTCACAATTCAGGTCTACCACCTTTAACTATTCAATTTCTGTAGTAAAACTAATTCATAGTTCAGGTCTACCACCTTTAACTATTCAATTTCTGTAGTGAAACTAATTCACAGTTCAGGTCTACCACCTTTAACTATTCAATTTCTGTAGTGAAACTAATTCACAGTTCAGGTCTACCACCTTTCTGAAATAACTCAAATATCCTTATGTATTTGATCCTTTTTTTGTTTGATCCCTTTGCTAAGAAGCAGAGCTAAATGTTTAGCAGAGCTAAACAGATCTCTTTAAATACCCTCAGAAAGATAGGGTGGGGTCCCTCTTAATTGCTCACCTATGCAAACAATCTAATTGTTATCTAATTGCAATACTAAAAACCAGAATGCAAAAGAAGGTAAATTAACTCAAACCTTTAACTATTCAATTTCTGTAGTGAAACTAATTCACAGTTCAGGTCTACCACCTTTAACTATTCAATTTCTGTAGTGAAACTAATTCACAGTTCAGGTCCACCACCTTTAACTATTCAATTTCTGTAGTGAAACTAATTCACAGTTCAGGTCTACCACCTTTCTGAAATAACTCAAATATCCTTATGTATTTGATCCTTTTTTTGTTTGATCCCTTTGCTAAGAAGCAGAGCTAAACAGATCTCTTTAAATACCCTCAGAAAGATAGGGTGGGGTCCCTCTTAATTGCTCACCTATGCAAACAATCTGATTGTTATCTAATTGCAATACTAAAAACCAGAATGCAAAAGAATGTAAATTAACTCAAACCTTTAACTATTCAATTTCTGTAGTGAAACTAATTCACAGTTCAGGTCTACCACCTTTAACTATTCAATTTCTGTAGTGAAACTAATTCACAGTTCAGGTCCACCTCCTTTAACTATTCAATTTCTGTAGTGAAACTAATTCACAGTTCAGGTCTACCACCTTTAACTATTCAATTTCTGTAGTAAAACTAATTCACAGTTCAGGTCTACCACCTTTAACTATTCAATTTCTGTAGTAAAACTAATTCACAGTTCAGGTCTACCACCTTTAACTATTCAATTTCTGTAGTGAAACTAATTCACAGTTCAGGTCTACCACCTTTAACTATTCAATTTCTGTAGTGAAACTAATTCACAGTTCAGGTCTACCACCTTTAACTATTCAATTTCTGTAGTGAAACTAATTCACAGTTCAGGTCTACCACCTTTCTGAAATAACTCAAATATCCTTATGTATTTGATCCTTTTTTTGTTTGATCCCTTTGCTAAGAAGCAGAGCTAAATGTTTAGCAGAGCTAAACAGATCTCTTTAAATACCCTCAGAAAGATAGGGTGGGGTCCCTCTTAATTGCTCACCTATGCAAACAATCTAATTGTTATCTAATTGCAATACTAAAAACCAGAATGCAAAAGAATTTAACTTAACTCAAACCTTTAACTATTCAATTTCTGTAGTGAAACTAATTCACAGTTCAGGTCTACCACCTTTAACTATTCAATTTCTGTAGTGAAACTAATTCACAGTTCAGGTCTACCACCTTTAACTATTCAATTTCTGTAGTGAAACTAATTCACAGTTCAGGTCTACCACCTTTCTGAAATAACTCAAATATCCTTATGTATTTGATCCTTTTTTTGTTTGATCCCTTTGCTAAGAAGCAGAGCTAAATGTTTAGCAGAGCTAAACAGATCTCTTTAAATACCCTCAGAAAGATAGGGTGGGGTCCCTCTTAATTGCTCACCTATGCAAACAATCTAATTGTTATCTAATTGCAATACTAAAAACCAGAATGCAAAAGAATGTAACTTAACTCAAACCTTTAACTATTCAATTTCTGTAGTGAAACTAATTCACAGTTCAGGTCTACCACCTTTAATTTTTCAATTTCTGTAGTAAAACTAATTCACAGTTCAGTTCCACCACCTTTAACTATTCAATTTCTGTAGTGAAACTAATTCACAGTTCAGGTCTACCACCTTTCTGAAATAACTCAAATATCCTTATGTATTTGATCCTTTTTTTGTTTGATCCCTTTGCTAAGAAGCAGAGCTAAATGTTTAGCAGAGCTAAACAGATCTCTTTAAATACCCTCAGAAAGATAGGGTGGGGTCCCTCTTAATTGCTCACCTATGCAAACAATCTAATTGTTATCTAATTGCAATACTAAAAACCAGAATGCAAAAGAATGTAAATTAACTCAAACCTTTAACTATTCAATTTCTGTAGTGAAACTAATTCACAGTTCAGGTCTACCACCTTTAACTATTCAATTTCTGTAGTGAAACTAATTCACAGTTCAGGTCTACTACCTTTAACTATTCAATTTCTGTAGTGAAACTAATTCACAGTTCAGGTCTACCACCTTTAACTATTCAATTTCTGTAGTGAAACTAATTCACAGTTCAGGTCTACCACCTTTAACTATTCAATTTCTGTAGTGAAACTAATTCACAGTTCAGGTCTACCACCTTTCTGAAATAACTCAAATATCCTTATGTATTTGATCCTTTTTTTGTTTGATTCCTTTGCTAAGAAGCAGAGCTAAATGTTTAGCAGAGCTAAACAGATCTCTTTAAATACCCTCAGAAAGATAGGGTGGGGCCCCTCTTAATTGCTCACCTATGCAAACAATCTAATTGTTATCTAATTGCAATACTAAAAACCAGAATGCAAAAGAATGTAAATTAACTCAAACCTTTAACTATTCAATTTCTGTAGTGAAACTAATTCACAGTTCAGGTCTACCACCTTTAACTATTCAATTTCTGTAGTAAAACTAATTCACAGTTCAGGTCTACCACCTTTAACTATTCAATTTCTGTAGTGAAACTAATTCACAGTTCAGGTCTACCACCTTTCTGAAATAACTCAAATATCCTTATGTATTTGATCCTTTTTTTTGTTTGATCCCTTTGCTAAGAAGCAGAGCTAAATGTTTAGCAGAGCTAAACAGATCTCTTTAAATACCCTCAGAAAGACAGGGTGGGGTCCCTCTTAATTGCTCACCTATGCAAACAATCTAATTGTTATCTAATTGCAATACTAAAAACCAGAATGCAAAAGAATGTAAATTAACTCAAACCTTTAACTATTCAATTTCTGTAGTGAAACTAATTCACAGTTCAGGTCTACCACCTTTAACTATTCAATTTCTGTAGTAAAACTAATTCACAGTTCAGGTCTACCACCTTTAACTATTCAATTTCTGTAGTGAAACTAATTCACAGTTCAGGTCTACCACCTTTAACTATTCAATTTCTGTAGTAAAACTAATTCATAGTTCAGGTCTACCACCTTTAACTATTCAATTTCTGTAGTGAAACTAATTCACAGTTCAGGTCTACCACCTTTCTGAAATAACTCAAATATCCTTATGTATTTGATCTTTTTTTGTTTGATCCCTTTGCTAAGAAGCAGAGCTAAATGTTTAGCAGAGCTAAACAGATCTCTTTAAATACCCTCAGAAAGATAGGGTGGGGTCCCTCTTAATTGCTCACCTATGCAAACAATCTAATTGTTATCTAATTGCAATACTAAAAACCAGAATGCAAAAGAATGTAAATTAACTCAAACCTTTAACTATTCAATTTCTGTAGTGAAACTAATTCACAGTTCAGGTCTACCACCTTTAACTATTCAATTTCTGTAGTGAAACTAATTCACAGTTCAGGTCCACCACCTTTAACTATTCAATTTCTGTAGTGAAACTAATTCACAGTTCAGGTCTACCACCTTTCTGAAATAACTCAAATATCCTTATGTATTTGATCCTTTATTTGTTTGATCCCTTTGCTAAGAAGCAGAGCTAAATGTTTAGCAGAGCTAAACATATCTCTTTAAATACCCTCAGAAAGATAGGGTGGGGTCCCTCTTAATTGCTCACCTATGCAAACAATCTAATTGTTATCTAATTGCAATACTAAAAACCAGAATGCAAAAGAATGTAAATTAACTCAAACCTTTAACTATTCAATTTCTGTAGTGAAACTAATTCACAGTTCAGGTCTACCACCTTTAACTATTCAATTTCTGTAGTGAAACTAATTCACAGTTCAGGTCCACCACCTTTAACTATTCAATTTCTGTAGTGAAACTAATTCACAGTTCAAGTCTACCACCTTTCTGAAATAACTCAAATATCCTTATGTATTTGATCCTTTTTTTGTTTGATCCCTTTGCTAAGAAGCAGAGCTAAATGTTTAGAAGAGCTAAACAGATCTCTTTAAATACCCTCAGAAAGATAGGGTGGGTCCCTCTTAATTGCTCACCTATGCAAACAATCTAATTGTTATCTAATTGCAATAATAAAACCAGAATGCAAAAGAATGTAAATTAACTCAAACCTTTAACTATTCAATTTCTGTAGTGAAACTAATTCACAGTTCAGGTCTACCACCTTTAACTATTCAATTTCTGTAGTGAAACTAATTCACAGTTCAGGTCCACCACCTTTAACTATTCAATTTCTGTAGTGAAACTAATTCACAGTTCAGGTCTACCACCTTTCTGAAATAACTCAAATATCCTTATGTATTTGATCCTTTTTTTGTTTGATCCCTTTGCTAAGAAGCAGAGCTAAATGTTTAGCAGAGCTAAACAGATCTCTTTAAATACCCTCAGAAAGATAGGGTGGGGTCCCTCTTAATTGCTCACCTATGCAAACAATCTAATTGTTATCTAATTGCAATACTAAAAACCAGAATGCAAAAGAATGTAAATTAACTCAAACCTTTAACTATTCAATTTCTGTAGTGAAACTAATTCACAGTTCAGGTCTACCACCTTTAACTATTCAATTTCTGTAGTGAAACTAATTCACAGTTCAGGTCTACCACCTTTAACTATTCAATTTCTGTAGTGAAACTAATTCACAGTTCAGGTCTACCACCTTTCTGAAATAACTCAAATATCCTTATGTATTTGATCTTTTTTTGTTTGATCCCTTTGCTAAGAAGCAGAGCTAAATGTTTAGCAGAGCTAAACAGATCTCTTTAAATACCCTCAGAAAGATAGGGTGGGGTCCCTCTTAATTGCTCACCTATGCAAACAATCTGATTGTTATCTAATTGCAATACTAAAAACCAGAATGCAAAAGAATGTAAATTAACTCAAACCTTTAACTATTCAATTTCTGTAGTGAAACTAATTCACAGTTCAGGTCTACCACCTTTAACTATTCAATTTCTGTAGTGAAACTAATTCACAGTTCAGGTCCACCACCTTTAACTATTCAATTTCTGTAGTGAAACTAATTCACAGTTCAGGTCTACCACCTTTAGCTATTCAATTTCTGTAGTGAAACTAATTCACAGTTCAGGTCTACCACCTTTAACTATTCAATTTCTGTAGTAAAACTAATTCACAGTTCAGGTCTACCACCTTTAACTATTCAATTTCTGTAGTGAAACTAATTCACAGTTCAGGTCTACCACCTTTAACTATTCAATTTCTGTAGTAAAACTAATTCATAGTTCAGGTCTACCACCTTTAACTATTCAATTTCTGTAGTGAAACTAATTCACAGTTCAGGTCTACCACCTTTCTGAAATAACTCAAATATCCTTATGTATTTGATCCTTTTTTTGTTTGATCCCTTTGCTAAGAAGCAGAGCTAAATGTTTAGCAGAGCTAAACAGATCTCTTTAAATACCCTCAGAAAGATAGGGTGGGGTCCCTCTTAATTGCTCACCTATGCAAACAATCTAATTGTTATCTAATTGCAATACTAAAAACCAGAATGCAAAAGAATTTAACTTAACTCAAACCTTTAACTATTCAATTTCTGTAGTGAAACTAATTCACAGTTCAGGTCTACCACCTTTAACTATTCAATTTCTGTAGTGAAACTAATTCACAGTTCAGGTCTACCACCTTTAACTATTCAATTTCTGTAGTGAAACTAATTCACAGTTCAGGTCTACCACCTTTCTGAAATAACTCAAATATCCTTATGTATTTGATCCTTTTTTTGTTTGATCCCTTTGCTAAGAAGCAGAGCTAAATGTTTAGCAGAGCTAAACAGATCTCTTTAAATACCCTCAGAAAGATAGGGTGGGGTCCCTCTTAATTGCTCACCTATGCAAACAATCTAATTGTTATCTAATTGCAATACTAAAAACCAGAATGCAAAAGAATGTAACTTAACTCAAACCTTTAACTATTCAATTTCTGTAGTGAAACTAATTCACAGTTCAGGTCTACCACCTTTAACTATTCAATTTCTGTAGTAAAACTAATTCACAGTTCAGTTCCACCACCTTTAACTATTCAATTTCTGTAGTGAAACTAATTCACAGTTCAGGTCTACCACCTTTCTGAAATAACTCAAATATCCTTATGTATTTGATCCTTTTTTTGTTTGATCCCTTTGCTAAGAAGCAGAGCTAAATGTTTAGCAGAGCTAAACAGATCTCTTTAAATACCCTCAGAAAGATAGGGTGGGGTCCCTCTTAATTGCTCACCTATGCAAACAATCTAATTGTTATCTAATTGCAATACTAAAAACCAGAATGCAAAAGAATGTAAATTAACTCAAACCTTTAACTATTCAATTTCTGTAGTGAAACTAATTCACAGTTCAGGTCCACCACCTTTAACTATTCAATTTCTGTAGTGAAACTAATTCACAGTTCAAGTCTACCACCTTTCTGAAATAACTCAAATATCCTTATGTATTTGATCCTTTTTTTGTTTGATCCCTTTGCTAAGAAGCAGAGCTAAATGTTTAGAAGAGCTAAACAGATCTCTTTAAATACCCTCAGAAAGATAGGGTGGGGTCCCTCTTAATTGCTCACCTATGCAAACAATCTAATTGTTATCTAATTGCAATACTAAAAACCAGAATGCAAAAGAATGTAAATTAACTCAAACCTTTAACTATTCAATTTCTGTAGTGAAACTAATTCACAGTTCAGGTCTACCACCTTTAACTATTCAATTTCTGTAGTGAAACTAATTCACAGTTCAGGTCTACCACCTTTAACTATTCAATTTCTGTAGTGAAACTAATTCACAGTTCAGGTCCACCACCTTTAACTATTCAATTTCTGTAGTGAAACTAATTCACAGTTCAAGTCTACCACCTTTCTGAAATAACTCAAATATCCTTATGTATTTGATCCTTTTTTTGTTTGATCCCTTTGCTAAGAAGCAGAGCTAAATGTTTAGAAGAGCTAAACAGATCTCTTTAAATACCCTCAGAAAGATAGGGTGGGGTCCCTCTTAATTGCTCACCTATGCAAACAATCTAATTGTTATCTAATTGCAATACTAAAAACCAGAATGCAAAAGAATGTAAATTAACTCAAACCTTTAACTATTCAATTTCTGTAGTGAAACTAATTCACAGTTCAGGTCTACCACCTTTAACTATTCAATTTCTGTAGTAAAACTAATTCACAGTTCAGGTCTACCACCTTTAACTATTCAATTTCTGTAGTGAAACTAATTCACAGTTCAGGTCTACCACCTTTCTGAAATAACTCAAATATCCTTATGTATTTGATCCTTTTTTTGTTTGATCCCTTTGCTAAGAAGCAGAGCTAAATGTTTAGCAGAGCTAAACAGATCTCTTTAAATACCCTCAGAAAGATAGGGTGGGGTCCCTCTTAATTGCTCACCTATGCAAACAATCTAATTGTTATCTAATTGCAATACTAAAAACCAGAATGCAAAAGAATGTAAATTAACTCAAACCTTTAACTATTCAATTTCTGTAGTGAAACTAATTCACAGTTCAGGTCTACCACCTTTAACTATTCAATTTCTGTAGTAAAACTAATTCATAGTTCAGGTCTACCACCTTTAACTATTCAATTTCTGTAGTGAAACTAATTCACAGTTCAGGTCTACCACCTTTCTGAAATAACTCAAATATCCTTATGTATTTGATCCTTTTTTGTTTGATCCCTTTGCTAAGAAGCAGAGCTAAATGTTTAGCAGAGCTAAACAGATCTCTTTAAATACCCTCAGAAAGATAGGGTGGGGTCCCTCTTAATTGCTCACCTATGCAAACAATCTAATTGTTATCTAATTGCAATACTAAAAACCAGAATGCAAAAGAATGTAAATTAACTCAAACCTTTAACTATTCAATTTCTGTAGTGAAACTAATTCACAGTTCAGGTCTACCACCTTTAACTATTCAATTTCTGTAGTGAAACTAATTCACAGTTCAGGTCCACCACCTTTAACTATTCAATTTCTGTAGTGAAACTAATTCACAGTTCAGGTCTACCACCTTTAACTATTCAATTTCTGTAGTAAAACTAATTCACAGTTCAGGTCTACCACCTTTAACTATTCAATTTCTGTAGTGAAACTAATTCACAGTTCAGGTCTACCACCTTTCTGAAATAACTCAAATATCCTTATGTATTTGATCCTTTTTTTGTTTGATTCCTTTGCTAAGAAGCAGAGCTAAATGTTTAGCAGAGCTAAACAGATCTCTTTAAATACCCTCAGAAAGATAGGGTGGGGTCCCTCTTAATTGCTCACCTATGCAAACAATCTAATTGTTATCTAATTGCAATACTAAAAACCAGAATGCAAAAGAATGTAAATTAACTCAAACCTTTAACTATTCAATTTCTGTAGTGAAACTTATTCACAATTCAGGTCTACCACCTTTAACTATTCAATTTCTGTAGTAAAACTAATTCATAGTTCAGGTCTACCACCTTTAACTATTCAATTTCTGTAGTGAAACTAATTCACAGTTCAGGTCTACCACCTTTCTGAAATAACTCAAATATCCTTATGTATTTGATCCTTTTTTTGTTTGATCCCTTTGCTAAGAAGCAGAGCTAAACAGATCTCTTTAAATACCCTCAGAAAGATATGGTGGGGTCCCTCTTAATTGCTCACCTATGCAAACAATCTAATTGTTATCTAATTGCAATACTAAAAACCAGAATGCAAAAGAATGTAAATTAACTCAAACCTTTAACTATTCAATTTCTGTAGTGAAACTAATTCACAGTTCAGGTCTACCACCTTTAACTATTCAATTTCTGTAGTGAAACTAATTCACAGTTCAGGTCCACCACCTTTAACTATTCAATTTCTGTAGTGAAACTAATTCACAGTTCAGGTCTACCACCTTTAACTATTCAATTTCTGTAGTAAAACTAATTCACAGTTCAGGTCTACCACCTTTAACTATTCAATTTCTGTAGTGAAACTAATTCACAGTTCAGGTCTACCACCTTTCTGAAATAACTCAAATATCCTTATGTATTTGATCCTTTTTTTGTTTGATTCATTTGCTAAGAAGCAGAGCTAAATGTTTAGCAGAGCTAAACAGATCTCTTTAAATACCCTCAGAAAGATAGGGTGGGTCCCTCTTAATTGCTCACCTATGCAAACAATCTAATTGTTATCTAATTGCAATACTAAAAACCAGAATGCAAAAGAATGTAAATTAACTCAAACCTTTAACTATTCAATTTCTGTAGTGAAACTAATTCACAGTTCAGGTCTACCACCTTTAACTATTCAATTTCTGTAGTGAAACTAATTACCAGTTCAGGTCTACCACCTTTCTGAAATAACTCAAATATCCTTATGTATTTGATCCTTTTTTTGTTTGATCCCTTTGCTAAGAAGCAGAGCTAAATGTTTAGCAGAGCTAAACAGATCTCTTTAAATACCCTCAGAAAGATAGGGTGGGGTCCCTCTTAATTGCTCACCTATGAAAACAATCTAATTGTTATCTAATTGCAATACTAAAAACCAGAATGCAAAAGAATGTAAATTAACTCAAACCTTTAACTATTCAATTTCTGTAGTGAAACTAATTCACAGTTCAGGTCTACCACCTTTAACTATTCAATTTCTGTAGTGAAACTAATTCACAGTTCAGGTCCACCACCTTTAACTATTCAATTTCTGTAGTGAAACTAATTCACAGTTCAGGTCTACCACCTTTCTGAAATAACTCAAATATCCTTATGTATTTGATCCTTTTTTTGTTTGATCCCTTTGCTAAGAAGCAGAGCTAAATGTTTAGCAGAGCTAAACATATCTCTTTAAATACCCTCAGAAAGATAGGGTGGGGTCCCTCTTATATGCTCACCTATGCAAACAATCTAATTGTTATCTAATTGCAATACTAAAAACCAGAATGCAAAAGAATGTAAATTAACTCAAACCTTTAACTATTCAATTTCTGTAGTGAAACTAATTCACAGTTCAGGTCTACCACCTTTAACTATTCAATTTCTGTAGTGAAACTAATTCACAGTTCAGGTCCACCACCTTTAACTATTCAATTTCTGTAGTGAAACTAATTCACAGTTCAGGTCTACCACCTTTAACTATTCAATTTCTGTAGTAAAACTAATTCACAGTTCAGGTCTACCACCTTTAACTATTCAATTTCTGTAGTGAAACTAATTCACAGTTCAGGTCTACCACCTTTCTGAAATAACTCAAATATCCATATGTATTTGATCCTTTTTTTGTTTGATTCCTTTGCTAAGAAGCAGAGCTAAATGTTTAGCAGAGCTAAACAGATCTCTTTAAATACCCTCAGAAAGATAGGGTGGGGTCCCTCTTAATTGCTCACCTATGCAAACAATCTAATTGTTATCTAATTGCAATACTAAAAACCAGAATGCAAAAGAATGTAAATTAACTCAAACCTTTAACTATTCAATTTCTGTAGTGAAACTTATTCACAATTCAGGTCTACCACCTTTAACTATTCAATTTCTGTAGTAAAACTAATTCATAGTTCAGGTCTACCACCTTTAACTATTCAATTTCTGTAGTGAAACTAATTCACAGTTCAGGTCTACCACCTTTCTGAAATAACTCAAATATCCTTATGTATTTGATCCTTTTTTTGTTTGATCCCTTTGCTAAGAAGCAGAGCTAAATGTTTAGCAGAGCTAAACAGATCTCTTTAAATACCCTCAGAAAGATAGGGTGGGGTCCCTCTTAATTGCTCACCTATGAAAACAATCTAATTGTTATCTAATTGCAATACTAAAAACCAGAATGCAAAAGAATGTAAATTAACTCAAACCTTTAACTATTCAATTTCTGTAGTGAAACTAATTCACAGTTCAGGTCTACCACCTTTAACTATTCAATTTCTGTAGTGAAACTAATTCACAGTTCAGGTCCACCACATTTAACTATTCAATTTCTGTAGTGAAACTAATTCACAGTTCAGGTCTACCACCTTTCTGAAATAACTCAAATATCCTTATGTATTTGATCCTTTTTTTGTTTGATCCCTTTGCTAAGAAGCAGAGCTAAATGTTTAGCAGAGCTAAACAGATCTCTTTAAATACCCTCAGAAAGATAGGGTGGGGTCCCTCTTAATTGCTCACCTATGAAAACAATCTAATTGTTATCTAATTGCAATACTAAAAACCAGAATGCAAAAGAATGTAAATTAACTCAAACCTTTAACTATTCAATTTCTGTAGTGAAACTAATTCACAGTTCAGGTCTACCACCTTTAACTATTCAATTTCTGTAGTGAAACTAATTCACAGTTCAGGTCCACCACCTTTAACTATTCAATTTCTGTAGTGAAACTAATTCACAGTTCAGGTCTACCACCTTTAGCTATTCAATTTCTGTAGTAAAACTAATTCACAGTTCAGGTCTACCACCTTTAACTATTCAATTTCTGTAGTGAAACTAATTCACAGTTCAGGTCTACCACCTTTCTGAAATAACTCAAATATCCTTATGTATTCGATCCTTTTTTTGTTTGATCCCTTTGCTAAGAAGCAGAGCTAAATGTTTAGCAGAGCTAAACAGATCTCTTTAAATACCCTCAGAAAGATAGGGTGGGGTCCCTCTTAATTGCTCACCTATGCAAACAATCTAATTGTTATCTAATTGCAATACTAAAAACCAGAATGCAAAAGAATGTAAATTAACTCAAACCTTTAACTATTCAATTTCTGTAGTGAAACTAATTCACAGTTCAGGTCTACCACCTTTAACTATTCAATTTCTGTAGTGAAACTAATTCACAGTTCAGGTCTACCACCTTTCTGAAATAACTCAAATATCCTTATGTATTTGATCCTTTTTTTGTTTGATCCCTTTGCTAAGAAGCAGAGCTAAATGTTTAGCAGAGCTAAACAGATCTCTTTAAATACCCTCAGAAAGATAGGGTGGGGTCCCTCTTAATTGCTCACCTATGCAAACAATCTAATTGTTATCTAATTGCAATACTAAAAACCAGAATGCAAAAGAATGTAAATTAACTCAAACCTTTAACTATTCAATTTCTGTAGTGAAACTAATTCACAGTTCAGGTCTACCACCTTTAACTATTCAATTTCTGTAGTGAAACTAATTCACAGTTCAGGTCCACCACCTTTAACTATTCAATTTCTGTAGTGAAACTAATTCACAGTTCAGGTCTACCACCTTTCTGAAATAACTCAAATATCCTTATGTATTTGATCCTTTTTTTGTTTGATCCCTTTGCTAAGAAGCAGAGCTAAATGTTTAGCAGAGCTAAACATATCTCTTTAAATACCCTCAGAAAGATAGGGTGGGGTCCCTCTTAATTGCTCACCTATGCAAACAATCTAATTGTTATCTAATTGCAATACTAAAAACCAGAATGCAAAAGAATGTAAATTAACTCAAACCTTTAACTATTCAATTTCTGTAGTGAAACTAATTCACAGTTCAGGTCTACCACCTTTAACTATTCAATTTCTGTAGTAAAACTAATTCACAGTTCAGGTCTACCACCTTTAACTATTCAATTTCTGTAGTGAAACTAATTCACAGTTCAGGTCTACCACCTTTAACTATTCAATTTCTGTAGTAAAACTAATTCATAGTTCAGGTATACCACCTTTAACTATTCAATTTCTGTAGTGAAACTAATTCACAGTTCAGGTCTACCACCTTTCTGAAATAACTCAAATATCCTTATGTATTTGATCCTTTTTTGTTTGATCCCTTTGCTAAGAAGCAGAGCTAAATGTTTAGCAGAGCTAAACAGATCTCTTTAAATACCCTCAGAAAGATAGGGTGGGGTCCCTCTTAATTGCTCACCTATGCAAACAATCTAATTGTTATCTAATTGCAATACTAAAAACCAGAATGCAAAAGAATGTAAATTAACTCAAACCTTTAACTATTCAATTTCTGTAGTGAAACTAATTCACAGTTCAGGTCTACCACCTTTAACTATTCAATTTCTGTAGTAAAACTAATTCACAGTTCAGGTCTACCACCTTTAACTATTCAATTTCTGTAGTGAAACTAATTCACAGTTCAGGTCTACCACCTTTCTGAAATAACTCAAATATCCTTATGTATTTGATCCTTTTTTTGTTTGATTCCTTTGCTAAGAAGCAGAGCTAAATGTTTAGCAGAGCTAAACAGATCTCTTTAAATACCCTCAGAAAGATAGGGTGGGGTCCCTCTTAATTGCTCACCTATGCAAACAATCTAATTGTTATCTAATTGCAATACTAAAAACCAGAATGCAAAAGAATGTAAATTAACTCAAACCTTTAACTATTCAATTTCTGTAGTGAAACTAATTCACAATTCAGGTCTACCACCTTTAACTATTCAATTTCTGTAGTAAAACTAATTCATAGTTCAGGTCTACCACCTTTAACTATTCAATTTCTGTAGTGAAACTAATTCACAGTTCAGGTCTACCACCTTTCTGAAATAACTCAAATATCCTTATGTATTTGATCCTTTTTTTGTTTGATCCCTTTGCTAAGAAGCAGAGCTAAATGTTTAGCAGAGCTAAACAGATCTCTTTAAATACCCTCAGAAAGATAGGGTGGGGTCCCTCTTAATTGCTCACCTATGAAAACAATCTAATTGTTATCTAATTGCAATACTAAAAACCAGAATGCAAAAGAATGTAAATTAACTCAAACCTTTAACTATTCAATTTCTGTAGTGAAACTAATTCACAGTTCAGGTCTACCACCTTTAACTATTCAATTTCTCTAGTGAAACTAATTCACAGATCAGGTCCACCACATTTAACTATTCAATTTCTGTAGTGAAACTAATTCACAGTTCAGGTCTACCACCTTTCTGAAATAACTCAAATATCCTTATGTATTTGATCCTTTTTTTGTTTGATCCCTTTGCTAAGAAGCAGAGCTAAATGTTTAGCAGAGCTAAACAGATCTCTTTAAATACCCTCAGAAAGATAGGGTGGGGTCCCTCTTAATTGCTCACCTATGCAAACAATCTAATTGTTATCTAATTGCAATACTAAAAACCAGAATGCAAAAGAATGTAAATTAACTCAAACCTTTAACTATTCAATTTCTGTAGTGAAACTAATTCACAGTTCAGGTCTACCACCTTTAACTATTCAATTTCTGTAGTGAAACTAATTCACAGTTCAGGTCCACCACCTTTAACTATTCAATTTCTGTAGTGAAACTAATTCACAGTTCAGGTCTACCACCTTTCTGAAATAACTCAAATATCCTTATGTATTTGATCCTTTTTTGTTTGATCCCTTTGCTAAGAAGCAGAGCTAAATGTTTAGCAGAGCTAAACATATCTCTTTAAATAACCTCAGAAAGATAGGGTGGGGTCCCTCTTAATTGCTCACCTATGCAAACAATCTAATTGTTATCTAATTGCAATACTAAAAACCAGAATGCAAAAGAATGTAAATTAACTCAAACCTTTAACTATTCAATTTCTGTAGTGAAACTAATTCACAGTTCAGGTCTACCACCTTTAACTATTCAATTTCTGTAGTGAAACTAATTCACAGTTCAGGTCCACCACCTTTAACTATTCAATTTCTGTAGTGAAACTAATTCACAGTTCAGGTCTACCACCTTTAACTATTCAATTTCTGTAGTAAAACTAATTCACAGTTCAGGTCCACCACCTTTAACTATTCAATTTCTGTAGTGAAACTAATTCACAGTTCAGGTCTACCACCTTTAACTATTCAATTTCTGTAGTAAAACTAATTCACAGTTCAGGTCTACCACCTTTCTGAAATAACTCAAATATCCTTATGTATTTGATCCTTTTTTTGTTTGATTCCTTTGCTAAGAAGCAGAGCTAAATGTTTAGCAGAGCTAAACAGATCTCTTTAAATACCCTCAGAAAGATAGGGTGGGGTCCCTCTTAATTGCTCACCTATGCAAAAAATCTAATTGTTATCTAATTGCAATACTAAAAACCAGAATGCAAAAGAATGTAAATTAACTCAAACCTTTAACTATTCAATTTCTGTAGTGAAACTAATTTACAATTCAGGTCTACCACCTTTAACTATTCAATTTCTGTAGTAAAACTAATTCATAGTTCAGGTCTACCACCTTTAACTATTCAATTTCTGTAGTGAAACTAATTCACAGTTCAGGTCTACCACCTTTCTGAAATAACTCAAATATCCTTATGTATTTGATCCTTTTTTTGTTTGATCCCTTTGCTAAGAAGCAGAGCTAAATGTTTAGCAGAGCTAAACAGATCTCTTTAAATACCCTCAGAAAGATAGGGTGGGGTCCCTCTTAATTGCTCACCTATGCAAACAATCTAATTGTTATCTAATTGCAATACTAAAAACCAGAATGCAAAAGAATGTAAATTAACTCAAACCTTTAACTATTCAATTTCTGTAGTGAAACTAATTCACAGTTCAGGTCTACCACCTTTAACTATTCAATTTCTGTAGTGAAACTAATTCACAGTTCAGGTCTACCACCTTTAACTATTCAATTTCTGTAGTAAAACTAATTCATAGTTCAGGTCTACCACCTTTAACTATTCAATTTCTGTAGTGAAACTAATTCACAGTTCAGGTCTACCACCTTTAACTATTCAATTTCTGTAGTAAAACTAATTCACAGTTCAGGTCTACCACCTTTAACTATTCAATTTCTGTAGTGAAACTAATTCACAGTTCAGGTCTACCACCTTTCTGAAATAACTCAAATATCCTTATGTATTTGATCCTTTTTTTGTTTGATCCCTTTGCTAAGAAGCAGAGCTAAATGTTTAGCAGAGCTAAACAGATCTCTTTAAATACCCTCAGAAACATAGGGTGGGGTCCCTCTTAATTGCTCACCTATGCAAACAATCTAATTGTTATCTAATTGCAATACTAAAAACCAGAATGCAAAAGAATGTAAATTAACTCAAACCTTTAACTATTCAATTTCTGTAGTGAAACTAATTCACAGTTCAGGTCTACCACCTTTAACTATTCAATTTCTGTAGTAAAACTAATTCACAGTTCAGGTCTACCACCTTTAACTATTCAATTTCTGTAGTGAAACTAATTCACAGTTCAGGTCCACCACCTTTAACTATTCAATTTCTGTAGTGAAACTAATTCACAGTTCAGGTCTACCACCTTTAACTATTCAATTTCTGTAGTAAAACTAATTCACAGTTCAGGTCCACCACCTTTAACTATTCAATTTCTGTAGTGAAACTAATTCACAGTTCAGGTCTACCACCTTTAACTATTCAATTTCTGTAGTAAAACTAATTCACAGTTCAGGTCTACCACCTTTCTGAAATAACTCAAATATCCTTATGTATTTGATCCTTTTTTTGTTTGATTCCTTTGCTAAGAAGCAGAGCTAAATGTTTAGCAGAGCTAAACAGATCTCTTTAAATACCCTCAGAAAGATAGGGTGGGGTCCCTCTTAATTGCTCACCTATGCAAACAATCTAATTGTTATCTAATTGCAATACTAAAAACCAGAATGCAAAAGAATGTAAATTAACTCAAACCTTTAACTATTCAATTTCTGTAGTGAAACTAATTTACAATTCAGGTCTACCACCTTTAACTATTCAATTTCTGTAGTAAAACTAATTCATAGTTCAGGTCTACCACCTTTAACTATTCAATTTCTGTAGTGAAACTAATTCACAGTTCAGGTCTACCACCTTTCTGAAATAACTCAAATATCCTTATGTATTTGATCCTTTTTTTGTTTGATCCCTTTGCTAAGAAGCAGAGCTAAATGTTTAGCAGAGCTAAACAGATGTCTTTAAATACCCTCAGAAAGATAGGGTGGGGTCCCTCTTAATTGCTCACCTATGCAAACAATCTAATTGTTATCTAATTGCAATACTAAAAACCAGAATGCAAAAGAATGTAAATTAACTCAAACCTTTAACTATTCAATTTCTGTAGTGAAACTAATTCACAGTTCAGGTCTACCACCTTTAACTATTCAATTTCTGTAGTGAAACTAATTCACAGTTCAGGTCTACCACCTTTAACTATTCAATTTCTGTAGTAAAACTAATTCATAGTTCAGGTCTACCACCTTTAACTATTCAATTTCTGTAGTGAAACTAATTCACAGTTCAGGTCTACCACCTTTAACTATTCAATTTCTGTAGTAAAACTAATTCACAGTTCAGGTCTACCACCTTTAACTATTCAATTTCTGTAGTGAAACTAATTCACAGTTCAGGTCTACCACCTTTCTGAAATAACTCAAATATCCTTATGTATTTGATCCTTTTTTTGTTTGATCCCTTTGCTAAGAAGCAGAGCTAAATGTTTAGCAGAGCTAAACAGATCTCTTTAAATACCCTCAGAAAGATAGGGTGGGGTCCCTCTTAATTGCTCACCTATGCAAACAATCTAATTGTTATCTAATTGCAATACTAAAAACCAGAATGCAAAAGAATGTAAATTAACTCAAACCTTTAACTATTCAATTTCTGTAGTGAAACTAATTCACAGTTCAGGTCTACCACCTTTAACTATTCAATTTCTGTAGTAAAACTAATTCACAGTTCAGGTCTACCACCTTTAACTATTCAATTTCTGTAGTGAAACTAATTCACAGTTCAGGTCTACCACCTTTCTGAAATAACTCAAATATCCTTATGTATTTGATCCTTTTTTTGTTTGATCCCTTTGCTAAGAAGCAGAGCTAAATGTTTAGCAGAGCTAAACAGATCTCTTTAAATACCCTCAGAAAGATAGGGTGGGGTCCCTCTTAATTGCTCACCTATGCAAACAATCTAATTGTTATATAATTGCAATACTAAAAACCAGAATGCAAAAGAATGTAAATTAACTCAAACCTTTAACTATTCAATTTCTGTAGTGAAACTAATTCACAGTTCAGGTCTACCACCTTTAACTATTCAATTTCTGTAGTAAAACTAATTCATAGTTCAGGTCTACCACCTTTAACTATTCAATTTCTGTAGTGAAACTAATTCACAGTTCAGGTCTACCACCTTTCTGAAATAACTCAAATATCCTTATGTATTTGATCCTTTTTTTGTTTGATCCCTTTGCTAAGAAGCAGAGCTAAATGTTTAGCAGAGCTAAACAGATCTCTTTAAATACCCTCAGAAAGATAGGGTGGGGTCCCTCTTAATTGCTCACCTATGCAAACAATCTAATTGTTATCTAATTGCAATACTAAAAACCAGAATGCAAAAGAATGTAAATTAACTCAAACCTTTAACTATTCAATTTCTGTAGTGAAACTAATTCACAGTTCAGGTCTACCACCTTTAACTATTCAATTTCTGTAGTGAAACTAATTCACAGTTCAGGTCCACCACCTTTAACTATTCAATTTCTGTAGTGAAACTAATTCACAGTTCAGGTCTACCACCTTTCTGAAATAACTCAAATATCCTTATGTATTTGATCCTTTTTTTGTTTGATCCCTTTGCTAAGAAGCAGAGCTAAATGTTTAGCAGAGCTAAACAGATCTCTTTAAATACCCTCAGAAAGATAGGGTGGGGTCCCTCTTAATTGCTCACCTATGCAAACAATCTAATTGTTATCTAATTGCAATACTAAAAACCAGAATGCAAAAGAATGTAAATTAACTCAAACCTTTAACTATTCAATTTCTGTAGTGAAACTAATTCACAGTTCAGGTCTACCACCTTTAACTATTCAATTTCTGTAGTGAAACTAATTCACAGTTCAGGTCCACCACCTTTAACTATTCAATTTCTGTAGTGAAACTAATTCACAGTTCAGGTCTACCACCTTTCTGAAATAACTCAAATATCCTTATGTATTTGATCCTTTTTTGTTTGATCCCTTTGCTAAGAAGCAGAGCTAAATGTTTAGCAGAGCTAAACAGATCTCTTTAAATACCCTCAGAAAGATAGGGTGGGGTCCCTCTTAATTGCTCACCTATGCAAACAATCTGATTGTTATCTAATTGCAATACTAAAAACCAGAATGCAAAAGAATGTAAATTAACTCAAACCTTTAACTATTCAATTTCTGTAGTGAAACTAATTCACAGTTCAGGTCTACCACCTTTAACTATTCAATTTCTGTAGTGAAACTAATTCACAGTTCAGGTCCACCACCTTTAACTATTCAATTTCTGTAGTGAAACTAATTCACAGTTCAGGTCTACCACCTTTAACTATTCAATTTCTGTAGTGAAACTAATTCACAGTTCAGGTCTACCACCTTTAACTATTCAATTTCTGTAGTGAAACTAATTCACAGTTCAGGTCTACCACCTTTAACTATTCAATTTCTGTAGTAAAACTAATTCACAGTTCAGGTCTACCACCTTTAACTATTCAATTTCTGTAGTGAAACTAATTCACAGTTCAGGTCTACCACCTTTCTGAAATAACTCAAATATCCTTATGTATTTGATCCTTTTTTTGTTTGATCCCTTTGCTAAGAAGCAGAGCTAAATGTTTAGCAGAGCTAAACAGATCTCTTTAAATACCCTCAGAAAGATAGGGTGGGGTCCCTCTTAATTGCTCACCTATGCAAACAATCTAATTGTTATCTAATTGCAATACTAAAAACCAGAATGCAAAAGAATGTAAATTAACTCAAACCTTTAACTATTCAATTTCTGTAGTGAAACTAATTCACAGTTCAGGTCTACCACCTTTAACTATTCAATTTCTGTAGTGAAACTAATTCACAGTTCAGGTCCACCACCTTTAACTATTCAATTTCTGTAGTGAAACTAATTCACAGTTCAGGTCTACCACCTTTCTGAAATAACTCAAATATCCTTATGTATTTGATCCTTTTTTGTTTGATCCCTTTGCTAAGAAGCAGAGCTAAATGTTTAGCAGAGCTAAACAGATCTCTTTAAATACCCTCAGAAAGATAGGGTGGGGTCCCTCTTAATTGCTCACCTATGCAAACAATCTGATTGTTATCTAATTGCAATACTAAAAACCAGAATGCAAAAGAATGTAAATTAACTCAAACCTTTAACTATTCAATTTCTGTAGTGAAACTAATTCACAGTTCAGGTCTACCACCTTTAACTATTCAATTTCTGTAGTGAAACTAATTCACAGTTCAGGTCCACCACCTTTAACTATTCAATTTCTGTAGTGAAACTAATTCACAGTTCAGGTCTACCACCTTTAACTATTCAATTTCTGTAGTAAAACTAATTCACAGTTCAGGTCTACCACCTTTAACTATTCAATTTCTGTAGTGAAACTAATTCACAGTTCAGGTCTACCACCTTTAACTATTCAATTTCTGTAGTAAAACTAATTCACAGTTCAGGTCTACCACCTTTAACTATTCAATTTCTGTAGTGAAACTAATTCACAGTTCAGGTCTACCACCTTTCTGAAATAACTCAAATATCCTTATGTATTTGATCCTTTTTTTGTTTGATCCCTTTGCTAAGAAGCAGAGCTAAATGTTTAGCAGAGCTAAACAGATCTCTTTAAATACCCTCAGAAAGAAAGGGTGGGGTCCCTCTTAATTGCTCACCTATGCAAACAATCTAATTGTTATCTAATTGCAATACTAAAAACCAGAATGCAAAAGAATGTAAATTAACTCAAACCTTTAACTATTCAATTTCTGTAGTGAAACTAATTCACAGTTCAGGTCTACCACCTTTAATTATTCAATTTCTGTAGTGAAACTAATTCACAGTTCAGGTCTACCACCTTTAACTATTCAATTTCTGTAGTGAAACTAATTCACAGTTCAGGTCTACCACATTTCTGAAATAACTCAAATATCCTTATGTATTTGATCCTTTTTTTGTTTGATCCCTTTGCTAAGAAGCAGAGCTAAATGTTTAGCAGAGCTAAACAGATCTCTTTAAATACCCTCAGAAAGATAGGGTGGGGTCCCTCTTAATTGCTCACCTATGCAAACAATCTAATTGTTATCTAATTGCAATACTAAAAACCAGAATGCAAAAGAATTTAACTTAACTCAAACCTTTAACTATTCAATTTCTGTAGTGAAACTAATTCACAGTTCAGGTCTACCACCTTTAACTATTCAATTTCTGTAGTGAAACTAATTCACAGTTCAGGTCCACCACCTTTAACTATTCAATTTCTGTAGTGAAACTAATTCACAGTTCAGGTCTACCACCTTTCTGAAATAACTCAAATATCCTTATGTATTTGATCCTTTTTTTGTTTGATCCCTTTGCTAAGAAGCAGAGCTAAATGTTTAGCAGAGCTAAACAGATCTCTTTAAATACCCTCAGAAAGATAGGGTGGGGTCCCTCTTAATTGCTCACCTATGCAAACAATCTAATTGTTATCTAATTGCAATACTAAAAACCAGAATGCAAAAGAATGTAAATTAACTCAAACCTTTAACTATTCAATTTCTGTAGTGAAACTAATTCACAGTTCTCTTTGTATGCAAATTATTATGACCCTGGGGAAGTCTCCCTATGGGTGATGGGGGAAACCAGACGTGGACTCCTTGCCCAGTGTGCTTAGAGGAATGTGGCTGCACCTCACTGACGAGGCCCATAGAAGGCCGAAACGATCGTCTGGGGTTGTCATGTTCCTTGTTCAGAGGAGAATTGCCTGGTATTTCGGGGCTGGACTGACCTTACTTGGCGGGATCAGACTGATATACTTCAGGAAAGTTTTCTTCTGTGAAAAGCACACTGGTCTAAAAGAGGCTGCTTCCGGGTGGTAAATCGCCATAGAACAAGCCACTGAGCTGTTGTTCGTTCCTGGTAGAGCGCTTCTCTCTTTGTATGCAAATTATTATGACCCTGGGGAAGTCTCCCTATGGGTGATGGGGGAAACCAGACGTGGACTCCTTGCCCAGTGTGCTTAGAGGAATGTGGCTGCACCTCACTGACGAGGCCCATAGAAGGCCGAAACGATCGTCTGGGGTTGTCATGTTCCTTGTTCAGAGGAGAATTGCCTGGTATTTCGGGGCTGGACTGACCTTACTTGGCGGGATCAGACTGATATACTTCAGGAAAGTTTTCTTCTGTGAAAAGCACACTGGTCTAAAAGAGGCTGCTTCCGGGTGGTAAATCGCCATAGAACAAGCCACTGAGCTGTTGTTCGTTCCTGGTAGAGCGCTTCTCTCTTTGTATGCAAATTATTATGACCCTGGGGAAGTCTCCCTATGGGTGATGGGGGAAACCAGACGTGGACTCCTTGCCCAGTGTGCTTAGAGGAATGTGGCTGCACCTCACTGACGAGGCCCATAGAAGGCCGAAACGATCGTCTGGGGTTGTCATGTTCCTTGTTCAGAGGAGAATTGCCTGGTATTTCGGGGCTGGACTGACCTTACTTGGCGGGATCAGACTGATATACTTCAGGAAAGTTTTCTTCTGTGAAAAGCACACTGGTCTAAAAGAGGCTGCTTCCGGGTGGTAAATCGCCATAGAACAAGCCACTGAGCTGTTGTTCGTTCCTGGTAGAGCGCTTCTCTCTTTGTATGCAAATTATTATGACCCTGGGGAAGTCTCCCTATGGGTGATGGGGGAAACCAGACGTGGACTCCTTGCCCAGTGTGCTTAGAGGAATGTGGCTGCACCTCACTGACGAGGCCCATAGAAGGCCGAAACGATCGTCTGGGGTTGTCATGTTCCTTGTTCAGAGGAGAATTGCCTGGTATTTCGGGGCTGGACTGACCTTACTTGGCGGGATCAGACTGATATACTTCAGGAAAGTTTTCTTCTGTGAAAAGCACACTGGTCTAAAAGAGGCTGCTTCCGGGTGGTAAATCGCCATAGAACAAGCCACTGAGCTGTTGTTCGTTCCTGGTAGAGCGCTTCTCTCTTTGTATGCAAATTATTATGACCCTGGGGAAGTCTCCCTATGGGTGATGGGGGAAACCAGACGTGGACTCCTTGCCCAGTGTGCTTAGAGGAATGTGGCTGCACCTCACTGACGAGGCCCATAGAAGGCCGAAACGATCGTCTGGGGTTGTCATGTTCCTTGTTCAGAGGAGAATTGCCTGGTATTTCGGGGCTGGACTGACCTTACTTGGCGGGATCAGACTGATATACTTCAGGAAAGTTTTCTTCTGTGAAAAGCACACTGGTCTAAAAGAGGCTGCTTCCGGGTGGTAAATCGCCATAGAACAAGCCACTGAGCTGTTGTTCGTTCCTGGTAGAGCGCTTCTCTCTTTGTATGCAAATTATTATGACCCTGGGGAAGTCTCCCTATGGGTGATGGGGGAAACCAGACGTGGACTCCTTGCCCAGTGTGCTTAGAGGAATGTGGCTGCACCTCACTGACGAGGCCCATAGAAGGCCGAAACGATCGTCTGGGGTTGTCATGTTCCTTGTTCAGAGGAGAATTGCCTGGTATTTCGGGGCTGGACTGACCTTACTTGGCGGGATCAGACTGATATACTTCAGGAAAGTTTTCTTCTGTGAAAAGCACACTGGTCTAAAAGAGGCTGCTTCCGGGTGGTAAATCGCCATAGAACAAGCCACTGAGCTGTTGTTCGTTCCTGGTAGAGCGCTTCTCTCTTTGTATGCAAATTATTATGACCCTGGGGAAGTCTCCCTATGGGTGATGGGGGAAACCAGACGTGGACTCCTTGCCCAGTGTGCTTAGAGGAATGTGGCTGCACCTCACTGACGAGGCCCATAGAAGGCCGAAACGATCGTCTGGGGTTGTCATGTTCCTTGTTCAGAGGAGAATTGCCTGGTATTTCGGGGCTGGACTGACCTTACTTGGCGGGATCAGACTGATATACTTCAGGAAAGTTTTCTTCTGTGAAAAGCACACTGGTCTAAAAGAGGCTGCTTCCGGGTGGTAAATCGCCATAGAACAAGCCACTGAGCTGTTGTTCGTTCCTGGTAGAGCGCTTCTCTCTTTGTATGCAAATTATTATGACCCTGGGGAAGTCTCCCTATGGGTGATGGGGGAAACCAGACGTGGACTCCTTGCCCAGTGTGCTTAGAGGAATGTGGCTGCACCTCACTGACGAGGCCCATAGAAGGCCGAAACGATCGTCTGGGGTTGTCATGTTCCTTGTTCAGAGGAGAATTGCCTGGTATTTCGGGGCTGGACTGACCTTACTTGGCGGGATCAGACTGATATACTTCAGGAAAGTTTTCTTCTGTGAAAAGCACACTGGTCTAAAAGAGGCTGCTTCCGGGTGGTAAATCGCCATAGAACAAGCCACTGAGCTGTTGTTCGTTCCTGGTAGAGCGCTTCTCTCTTTGTATGCAAATTATTATGACCCTGGGGAAGTCTCCCTATGGGTGATGGGGGAAACCAGACGTGGACTCCTTGCCCAGTGTGCTTAGAGGAATGTGGCTGCACCTCACTGACGAGGCCCATAGAAGGCCGAAACGATCGTCTGGGGTTGTCATGTTCCTTGTTCAGAGGAGAATTGCCTGGTATTTCGGGGCTGGACTGACCTTACTTGGCGGGATCAGACTGATATACTTCAGGAAAGTTTTCTTCTGTGAAAAGCACACTGGTCTAAAAGAGGCTGCTTCCGGGTGGTAAATCGCCATAGAACAAGCCACTGAGCTGTTGTTCGTTCCTGGTAGAGCGCTTCTCTCTTTGTATGCTAATTCACAGTTCAGGTCTACCACCTTTAACTATTCAATTTCTGTAGTGAAACTAATTCACAGTTCAGGTCCACCACCTTTAACTATTCAATTTCTGTAGTGAAACTAATTCACAGTTCAGGTCTACCACCTTTAACTATTCAATTTCTGTAGTAAAACTAATTCACAGTTCAGGTCTACCACCTTTAACTATTCAATTTCTGTAGTGAAACTAATTCACAGTTCAGGTCTACCACCTTTCTGAAATAACTCAAATATCCTTATGTATTTGATCCTTTTTTTGTTTGATTCCTTTGCTAAGAAGCAGAGCTAAATGTTTAGCAGAGCTAAACAGATCTCTTTAAATACCCTCAGAAAGATAGGGTGGGGTCCCTCTTAATTGCTCACCTATGCAAACAATCTAATTGTTATCTAATTGCAATACTAAAAACCAGAATGCAAAAGAATGTAAATTAACTCAAACCTTTAACTATTCAATTTCTGTAGTGAAACTAATTCACAGTTCAGGTCTACCACCTTTAACTATTCAATTTCTGTAGTAAAACTAATTCACAGTTCAGGTCCACCACCTTTAACTATTCAATTTCTGTAGTGAAACTAATTCACAGTTCAGGTCTACCACCTTTCTGAAATAACTCAAATATCCTTATGTATTTGATCCTTTTTTTGTTTGATCCCTTTGCTAAGAAGCAGAGCTAAATGTTTAGCAGAGCTAAACATATCTCTTTAAATACCCTCAGAAAGATAGGGTGGGGTCCCTCTTAATTGCTCACCTATGCAAACAATCTAATTGTTATCTAATTGCAATACTAAAAACCAGAATGCAAAAGAATGTAAATTAACTCAAACCTTTAACTATTCAATTTCTGTAGTGAAACTAATTCACAGTTCAGGTCTACCACCTTTAACTATTCAATTTCTGTAGTGAAACTAATTCACAGTTCAGGTCCACCACCTTTAACTATTCAATTTCTGTAGTGAAAATAATTCACAGTTCAGGTCTACCACCTTTAACTATTCAATTTCTGTAGTAAAACTAATTCACAGTTCAGGTCCACCACCTTTAACTATTCAATTTCTGTAGTGAAACTAATTCACAGTTCAGGTCTACCACCTTTAACTATTCAATTTCTGTAGTGAAACTAATTC
Source organism: Bombina bombina (assembly GCF_027579735.1). NCBI lineage: Eukaryota > Metazoa > Chordata > Amphibia > Anura > Bombinatoridae > Bombina > Bombina bombina. Next base: position 2,936,365 of record NC_069499.1, read on the forward strand.
ACAGTTCAGGTCTACCACCTTTCTGAAATAACTCAAATATCCTTATGTATTTGATCCTTTTTTTGTTTGATCCCTTTGCTAAGAAGCAGAGCTAAATGTTTAGCAGAGCTAAACAGATCTCTTTAAATACCCTCAGAAAGATAGGGTGGGGTCCCTCTTAATTGCTCACCTATGCAAACAATCTAATTGTTATCTAATTGCAATACTAAAAACCAGAATGCAAAAGAATGTAAATTAACTCAAACCTTTAACTATTCAATTTCTGTAGTGAAACTAATTCACAGTTCAGGTCTACCACCTTTAATTATTCAATTTCTGTAGTGAAACTAATTCACAGTTCAGGTCTACCACCTTTAACTATTCAATTTCTGTAGTGAAACTAATTCACAGTTCAGGTCTACCACCTTTAACTATTCAATTTCTGTAGTGAAACTAATTCACAGTTCAGGTCTACCACCTTTAACTATTCAATTTCTGTAGTAAAACTAATTCATAGTTCAGGTCTACCACCTTTAACTATTCAATTTCTGTAGTGAAACTAATTCACAGTTCAGGTCTACCACCTTTAACTATTCAATTTCTGTAGTGAAACTAATTCACAGTTCAGGTCTACCACCTTTAACTATTCAATTTCTGTAGTGAAACTAATTCACAGTTCAGGTCTACCACCTTTCTGAAATAACTCAAATATCCTTATGTATTTGATCCTTTTTTTGTTTGATCCCTTTGCTAAGAAGCAGAGCTAAATGTTTAGCAGAGCTAAACAGATCTCTTTAAATACCCTCAGAAAGATAGGGTGGGGTCCCTCTTAATTGCTCACCTATGCAAACAATCTAATTGTTATCTAATTGCAATACTAAAAACCAGAATGCAAAAGAATGTAAATTAACTCAAACCTTTAACTATTCAATTTCTGTAGTGAAACTAATTCACAGTTCAGGTCTACCACCTTTAACTATTCAATTTCTGTAGTAAAACTAATTCACAGTTCAGGTCTACCACCTTTAACTATTCAATTTCTGTAGTGAAACTAATTCACAGTTCAGGTCTACCACCTTTCTGAAATAACTCAAATATCCTTATGTATTTGATCCTTTTTTTGTTTGATCCCTTTGCTAAGAAGCAGAGCTAAATGTTTAGCAGAGCTAAACATATCTCTTTAAATACCCTCAGAAAGATAGGGTGGGGTCCCTCTTAATTGCTCACCTATGCAAACAATCTAATTGTTATCTAATTGCAATACTAAAAACCAGAATGCAAAAGAATGTAAATTAACTCAAACCTTTAACTATTCAATTTCTGTAGTGAAACTAATTCACAGTTCAGGTCTACCACCTTTAACTATTCAATTTCTGTAGTGAAACTAATTCACAGTTCAGGTCCACCACCTTTAACTATTCAATTTCTGTAGTGAAACTAATTCACAGTTCAGGTCTACCACCTTTAACTATTCAATTTCTGTAGTAAAACTAATTCACAGTTCAGGTCCACCACCTTTAACTATTCAATTTCTGTAGTGAAACTAATTCACAGTTCAGGTCTACCACCTTTAACTATTCAATTTCTGTAGTAAAACTAATTCACAGTTCAGGTCTACCACCTTTCTGAAATAACTCAAATATCCTTATGTATTTGATCCTTTTTTTGTTTGATTCCTTTGCTAAGAAGCAGAGCTAAATGTTTAGCAGAGCTAAACAGATCTCTTTAAATACCCTCAGAAAGATAGGGTGGGGTCCCTCTTAATTGCTCACCTATGCAAACAATCTAATTGTTATCTAATTGCAATACTAAAAACCAGAATGCAAAAGAATGTAAATTAACTCAAACCTTTAACTATTCAATTTCTGTAGTGAAACTAATTTACAATTCAGGTCTACCACCTTTAACTATTCAATTTCTGTAGTAAAACTAATTCATAGTTCAGGTCTACCACCTTTAACTATTCAATTTCTGTAGTGAAACTAATTCACAGTTCAGGTCTACCACCTTTCTGAAATAACTCAAATATCCTTATGTATTTGATCCTTTTTTTGTTTGATCCCTTTGCTAAGAAGCAGAGCTAAATGTTTAGCAGAGCTAAACAGATCTCTTTAAATACCCTCAGAAAGATAGGGTGGGGTCCCTCTTAATTGCTCACCTATGCAAACAATCTAATTGTTATCTAATTGCAATACTAAAAACCAGAATGCAAAAGAATGTAAATTAACTCAAACCTTTAACTATTCAATTTCTGTAGTGAAACTAATTCACAGTTCAGGTCTACCACCTTTAACTATTCAATTTCTGTAGTGAAACTAATTCACAGTTCAGGTCTACCACCTTTAACTATTCAATTTCTGTAGTAAAACTAATTCATAGTTCAGGTCTACCACCTTTAACTATTCAATTTCTGTAGTGAAACTAATTCACAGTTCAGGTCTACCACCTTTAACTATTCAATTTCTGTAGTAAAACTAATTCACAGTTCAGGTCTACCACCTTTAACTATTCAATTTCTGTAGTGAAACTAATTCACAGTTCAGGTCTACCACCTTTCTGAAATAACTCAAATATCCTTATGTATTTGATCCTTTTTTTGTTTGATCCCTTTGCTAAGAAGCAGAGCTAAATGTTTAGCAGAGCTAAACAGATCTCTTTAAATACCCTCAGAAAGATAGGGTGGGGTCCCTCTTAATTGCTCACCTATGCAAACAATCTAATTGTTATCTAATTGCAATACTAAAAACCAGAATGCAAAAGAATGTAAATTAACTCAAACCTTTAACTATTCAATTTCTGTAGTGAAACTTATTCACAATTCAGGTCTACCACCTTTAACTATTCAATTTCTGTAGTAAAACTAATTCATAGTTCAGGTCTACCACCTTTAACTATTCAATTTCTGTAGTGAAACTAATTCACAGTTCAGGTCTACCACCTTTCTGAAATAACTCAAATATCCTTATGTATTTGATCCTTTTTTTGTTTGATCCCTTTGCTAAGAAGCAGAGCTAAATGTTTAGCAGAGCTAAACAGATCTCTTTAAATACCCTCAGAAAGATAGGGTGGGGTCCCTCTTAATTGCTCACCTATGAAAACAATCTAATTGTTATCTAATTGCAATACTAAAAACCAGAATGCAAAAGAATGTAAATTAACTCAAACCTTTAACTATTCAATTTCTGTAGTGAAACTAATTCACAGTTCAGGTCTACCACCTTTAACTATTCAATTTCTGTAGTGAAACTAATTCACAGTTCAGGTCCACCACATTTAACTATTCAATTTCTGTAGTGAAACTAATTCACAGTTCAGGTCTACCACCTTTCTGAAATAACTCAAATATCCTTATGTATTTGATCCTTTTTTTGTTTGATCCCTTTGCTAAGAAGCAGAGCTAAATGTTTAGCAGAGCTAAACAGATCTCTTTAAATACCCTCAGAAAGATAGGGTGGGGTCCCTCTTAATTGCTCACCTATGCAAACAATCTAATTGTTATCTAATTGCAATACTAAAAACCAGAATGCAAAAGAATGTAAATTAACTCAAACCTTTAACTATTCAATTTCTGTAGTGAAACTAATTCACAGTTCAGGTCTACCACCTTTAACTATTCAATTTCTGTAGTGAAACTAATTCACAGTTCAGGTCCACCACCTTTAACTATTCAATTTCTGTAGTGAAACTAATTCACAGTTCAGGTCTACCACCTTTAACTATTCAATTTCTGTAGTAAAACTAATTCACAGTTCAGGTCTACCACCTTTAACTATTCAATTTCTGTAGTGAAACTAATTCACAGTTCAGGTCTACCACCTTTCTGAAATAACTCAAATATCCTTATGTATTCGATCCTTTTTTTGTTTGATCCCTTTGCTAAGAAGCAGAGCTAAATGTTTAGCAGAGCTAAACAGATCTCTTTAAATACCCTCAGAAAGATAGGGTGGGGTCCCTCTTAATTGCTCACCTATGCAAACAATCTAATTGTTATCTAATTGCAATACTAAAAACCAGAATGCAAAAGAATGTAAATTAACTCATACCTTTAACTATTCAATTTCTGTAGTGAAACTAATTCACAGTTCAGGTCTACCACCTTTAACTATTCAATTTCTGTAGTGAAACTAATTCACAGTTCAGGTCTACCACCTTTCTGAAATAACTCAAATATCCTTATGTATTTGATCCTTTTTTTGTTTGATCCCTTTGCTAAGAAGCAGAGCTAAATGTTTAGCAGAGCTAAACAGATCTCTTTAAATACCCTCAGAAAGATAGGGTGGGGTCCCTCTTAATTGCTCACCTATGCAAACAATCTAATTGTTATCTAATTGCAATACTAAAAACCAGAATGCAAAAGAATGTAAATTAACTCAAACCTTTAACTATTCAATTTCTGTAGTGAAACTAATTCACAGTTCAGGTCTACCACCTTTAACTATTCAATTTCTGTAGTGAAACTAATTCACAGTTCAGGTCCACCACCTTTAACTATTCAATTTCTGTAGTGAAACTAATTCACAGTTCAGGTCTACCACCTTTCTGAAATAACTCAAATATCCTTATGTATTTGATCCTTTTTTTGTTTGATCCCTTTGCTAAGAAGCAGAGCTAAATGTTTAGCAGAGCTAAACATATCTCTTTAAATACCCTCAGAAAGATAGGGTGGGGTCCCTCTTAATTGCTCACCTATGCAAACAATCTAATTGTTATCTAATTGCAATACTAAAAACCAGAATGCAAAAGAATGTAAATTAACTCAAACCTTTAACTATTCAATTTCTGTAGTGAAACTAATTCACAGTTCAGGTCTACCACCTTTAACTATTCAATTTCTGTAGTAAAACTAATTCACAGTTCAGGTCTACCACCTTTAACTATTCAATTTCTGTAGTGAAACTAATTCACAGTTCAGGTCTACCACCTTTAACTATTCAATTTCTGTAGTAAAACTAATTCATAGTTCAGGTCTACCACCTTTAACTATTCAATTTCTGTAGTGAAACTAATTCACAGTTCAGGTCTACCACCTTTCTGAAATAACTCAAATATCCTTATGTATTTGATCCTTTTTTGTTTGATCCCTTTGCTAAGAAGCAGAGCTAAATGTTTAGCAGAGCTAAACAGATCTCTTTAAATACCCTCAGAAAGATAGGGTGGGGTCCCTCTTAATTGCTCACCTATGCAAACAATCTAATTGTTATCTAATTGCAATACTAAAAACCAGAATGCAAAAGAATGTAAATTAACTCAAACCTTTAACTATTCAATTTCTGTAGTGAAACTAATTCACAATTCAGGTCTACCACCTTTAACTATTCAATTTCTGTAGTAAAACTAATTCATAGTTCAGGTCTACCACCTTTAACTATTCAATTTCTGTAGTGAAACTAATTCACAGTTCAGGTCTACCACCTTTCTGAAATAACTCAAATATCCTTATGTATTTGATCCTTTTTTTGTTTGATCCCTTTGCTAAGAAGCAGAGCTAAATGTTTAGCAGAGCTAAACAGATCTCTTTAAATACCCTCAGAAAGATAGGGTGGGGTCCCTCTTAATTGCTCACCTATGAAAACAATCTAATTGTTATCTAATTGCAATACTAAAAACCAGAATGCAAAAGAATGTAAATTAACTCAAACCTTTAACTATTCAATTTCTGTAGTGAAACTAATTCACAGTTCAGGTCTACCACCTTTAACTATTCAATTTCTCTAGTGAAACTAATTCACAGATCAGGTCCACCACATTTAACTATTCAATTTCTGTAGTGAAACTAATTCACAGTTCAGGTCTACCACCTTTCTGAAATAACTCAAATATCCTTATGTATTTGATCCTTTTTTTGTTTGATCCCTTTGCTAAGAAGCAGAGCTAAATGTTTAGCAGAGCTAAACAGATCTCTTTAAATACCCTCAGAAAGATAGGGTGGGGTCCCTCTTAATTGCTCACCTATGCAAACAATCTAATTGTTATCTAATTGCAATACTAAAAACCAGAATGCAAAAGAATGTAAATTAACTCAAACCTTTAACTATTCAATTTCTGTAGTGAAACTAATTCACAGTTCAGGTCTACCACCTTTAACTATTCAATTTCTGTAGTGAAACTAATTCACAGTTCAGGTCCACCACCTTTAACTATTCAATTTCTGTAGTGAAACTAATTCACAGTTCAGGTCTACCACCTTTCTGAAATAACTCAAATATCCTTATGTATTTGATCCTTTTTTGTTTGATCCCTTTGCTAAGAAGCAGAGCTAAATGTTTAGCAGAGCTAAACATATCTCTTTAAATACCCTCAGAAAGATAGGGTGGGGTCCCTCTTAATTGCTCACCTATGCAAACAATCTAATTGTTATCTAATTGCAATACTAAAAACCAGAATGCAAAAGAATGTAAATTAACTCAAACCTTTAACTATTCAATTTCTGTAGTGAAACTAATTCACAGTTCAGGTCTACCACCTTTAACTATTCAATTTCTGTAGTGAAACTAATTCACAGTTCAGGTCCACCACCTTTAACTATTCAATTTCTGTAGTGAAACTAATTCACAGTTCAGGTCTACCACCTTTAACTATTCAATTTCTGTAGTAAAACTAATTCACAGTTCAGGTCCACCACCTTTAACTATTCAATTTCTGTAGTGAAACTAATTCACAGTTCAGGTCTACCACCTTTAACTATTCAATTTCTGTAGTAAAACTAATTCACAGTTCAGGTCTACCACCTTTCTGAAATAACTCAAATATCCTTATGTATTTGATCCTTTTTTTGTTTGATTCCTTTGCTAAGAAGCAGAGCTAAATGTTTAGCAGAGCTAAACAGATCTCTTTAAATACCCTCAGAAAGATAGGGTGGGGTCCCTCTTAATTGCTCACCTATGCAAAAAATCTAATTGTTATCTAATTGCAATACTAAAAACCAGAATGCAAAAGAATGTAAATTAACTCAAACCTTTAACTATTCAATTTCTGTAGTGAAACTAATTTACAATTCAGGTCTACCACCTTTAACTATTCAATTTCTGTAGTAAAACTAATTCATAGTTCAGGTCTACCACCTTTAACTATTCAATTTCTGTAGTGAAACTAATTCACAGTTCAGGTCTACCACCTTTCTGAAATAACTCAAATATCCTTATGTATTTGATCCTTTTTTTGTTTGATCCCTTTGCTAAGAAGCAGAGCTAAATGTTTAGCAGAGCTAAACAGATCTCTTTAAATACCCTCAGAAAGATAGGGTGGGGTCCCTCTTAATTGCTCACCTATGCAAACAATCTAATTGTTATCTAATTGCAATACTAAAAACCAGAATGCAAAAGAATGTAAATTAACTCAAACCTTTAACTATTCAATTTCTGTAGTGAAACTAATTCACAGTTCAGGTCTACCACCTTTAACTATTCAATTTCTGTAGTGAAACTAATTCACAGTTCAGGTCTACCACCTTTAACTATTCAATTTCTGTAGTAAAACTAATTCATAGTTCAGGTCTACCACCTTTAACTATTCAATTTCTGTAGTGAAACTAATTCACAGTTCAGGTCTACCACCTTTAACTATTCAATTTCTGTAGTAAAACTAATTCACAGTTCAGGTCTACCACCTTTAACTATTCAATTTCTGTAGTGAAACTAATTCACAGTTCAGGTCTACCACCTTTCTGAAATAACTCAAATATCCTTATGTATTTGATCCTTTTTTTGTTTGATCCCTTTGCTAAGAAGCAGAGCTAAATGTTTAGCAGAGCTAAACAGATCTCTTTAAATACCCTCAGAAAGATAGGGTGGGGTCCCTCTTAATTGCTCACCTATGCAAACAATCTAATTGTTATCTAATTGCAATACTAAAAACCAGAATGCAAAAGAATGTAAATTAACTCAAACCTTTAACTATTCAATTTCTGTAGTGAAACTAATTCACAGTTCAGGTCTACCACCTTTAACTATTCAATTTCTGTAGTAAAACTAATTCACAGTTCAGGTCTACCACCTTTAACTATTCAATTTCTGTAGTGAAACTAATTCACAGTTCAGGTCTACCACCTTTCTGAAATAACTCAAATATCCTTATGTATTTGATCCTTTTTTTGTTTGATCCCTTTGCTAAGAAGCAGAGCTAAATGTTTAGCAGAGCTAAACATATCTCTTTAAATACCCTCAGAAAGATAGGGTGGGGTCCCTCTTAATTGCTCACCTATGCAAACAATCTAATTGTTATCTAATTGCAATACTAAAAACCAGAATGCAAAAGAATGTAAATTAACTCAAACCTTTAACTATTCAATTTCTGTAGTGAAACTAATTCACAGTTCAGGTCTACCACCTTTAACTATTCAATTTCTGTAGTAAAACTAATTCACAGTTCAGGTCTACCACCTTTCTGAAATAACTCAAATATCCTTATGTATTTGATCCTTTTTTTGTTTGATCCCTTTGCTAAGAAGCAGAGCTAAATGTTTAGCAGAGCTAAACAGATCTCTTTAAATACCCTCAGAAAGATAGGGTGGGGTCCCTCTTAATTGCTCACCTATGCAAACAATCTAATTGTTATCTAATTGCAATACTAAAAACCAGAATGCAAAAGAATGTAAATTAACTCAAACCTTTAACTATTCAATTTCTGTAGTGAAACTAATTCACAGTTCAGGTCTACCACCTTTAACTATTCAATTTCTGTAGTAAAACTAATTCATAGTTCAGGTCTACCACCTTTAACTATTCAATTTCTGTAGTGAAACTAATTCACAGTTCAGGTCTACCACCTTTCTGAAATAACTCAAATATCCTTATGTATTTGATCCTTTTTTTGTTTGATCCCTTTGCTAAGAAGCAGAGCTAAATGTTTAGCAGAGCTAAACAGATCTCTTTAAATACCCTCAGAAAGATAGGGTGGGGTCCCTCTTAATTGCTCACCTATGCAAACAATCTAATTGTTATCTAATTGCAATACTAAAAACCAGAATGCAAAAGAATGTAAATTAACTCAAACCTTTAACTATTCAATTTCTGTAGTGAAACTAATTCACAGTTCAGGTCTACCACCTTTAACTATTCAATTTCTGTAGTGAAACTAATTCACAGTTCAGGTCCACCACCTTTAACTATTCAATTTCTGTAGTGAAACTAATTCACAGTTCAGGTCTACCACCTTTCTGAAATAACTCAAATATCCTTATGTATTTGATCCTTTTTTTGTTTGATCCCTTTGCTAAGAAGCAGAGCTAAATGTTTAGCAGAGCTAAACAGATCTCTTTAAATACCCTCAGAAAGATAGGGTGGGGTCCCTCTTAATTGCTCACCTATGCAAACAATCTAATTGTTATCTAATTGCAATACTAAAAACCAGAATGCAAAAGAATGTAAATTAACTCAAACCTTTAACTATTCAATTTCTGTAGTGAAACTAATTCACAGTTCAGGTCTACCACCTTTAACTATTCAATTTCTGTAGTGAAACTAATTCACAGTTCAGGTCCACCACCTTTAACTATTCAATTTCTGTAGTGAAACTAATTCACAGTTCAGGTCTACCACCTTTCTGAAATAACTCAAATATCCTTATGTATTTGATCCTTTTTTTGTTTGATCCCTTTGCTAAGAAGCAGAGCTAAATGTTTAGCAGAGCTAAACAGATCTCTTTAAATACCCTCAGAAAGATAGGGTGGGGTCCCTCTTAATTGCTCACCTATGCAAACAATCTGATTGTTATCTAATTGCAATACTAAAAACCAGAATGCAAAAGAATGTAAATTAACTCAAACCTTTAACTATTCAATTTCTGTAGTGAAACTAATTCACAGTTCAGGTCCACCACCTTTAACTATTCAATTTCTGTAGTGAAACTAATTCACAGTTCAGGTCTACCACCTTTAACTATTCAATTTCTGTAGTAAAACTAATTCACAGTTCAGGTCTACCACCTTTAACTATTCAATTTCTGTAGTGAAACTAATTCACAGTTCAGGTCTACCACCTTTAACTATTCAATTTCTGTAGTAAAACTAATTCACAGTTCAGGTCTACCACCTTTAACTATTCAATTTCTGTAGTGAAACTAATTCACAGTTCAGGTCTACCACCTTTCTGAAATAACTCAAATATCCTTATGTATTTGATCCTTTTTTTGTTTGATCCCTTTGCTAAGAAGCAGAGCTAAATGTTTAGCAGAGCTAAACAGATCTCTTTAAATACCCTCAGAAAGATAGGGTGGGGTCCCTCTTAATTGCTCACCTATGCAAACAATCTAATTGTTATCTAATTGCAATACTAAAAACCAGAATGCAAAAGAATGTAAATTAACTCAAACCTTTAACTATTCAATTTCTGTAGTGAAACTAATTCACAGTTCAGGTCTACCACCTTTAATTATTCAATTTCTGTAGTGAAACTAATTCACAGTTCAGGTCTACCACCTTTAACTATTCAATTTCTGTAGTGAAACTAATTCACAGTTCAGGTCTACCACCTTTCTGAAATAACTCAAATATCCTTATGTATTTGATCCTTTTTTTGTTTGATCCCTTTGCTAAGAAGCAGAGCTAAATGTTTAGCAGAGCTAAACAGATCTCTTTAAATACCCTCAGAAAGATAGGGTGGGGTCCCTCTTAATTGCTCACCTATGCAAACAATCTAATTGTTATCTAATTGCAATACTAAAAACCAGAATGCAAAAGAATTTAACTTAACTCAAACCTTTAACTATTCAATTTCTGTAGTGAAACTAATTCACAGTTCAGGTCTACCACCTTTAACTATTCAATTTCTGTAGTGAAACTAATTCACAGTTCAGGTCCACCACCTTTAACTATTCAATTTCTGTAGTGAAACTAATTCACAGTTCAGGTCTACCACCTTTCTGAAATAACTCAAATATCCTTATGTATTTGATCCTTTTTTTGTTTGATCCCTTTGCTAAGAAGCAGAGCTAAATGTTTAGCAGAGCTAAACAGATCTCTTTAAATACCCTCAGAAAGATAGGGTGGGGTCCCTCTTAATTGCTCACCTATGCAAACAATCTAATTGTTATCTAATTGCAATACTAAAAACCAGAATGCAAAAGAATGTAAATTAACTCAAACCTTTAACTATTCAATTTCTGTAGTGAAACTAATTCACAGTTCTCTTTGTATGCAAATTATTATGACCCTGGGGAAGTCTCCCTATGGGTGATGGGGGAAACCAGACGTGGACTCCTTGCCCAGTGTGCTTAGAGGAATGTGGCTGCACCTCACTGACGAGGCCCATAGAAGGCCGAAACGATCGTCTGGGGTTGTCATGTTCCTTGTTCAGAGGAGAATTGCCTGGTATTTCGGGGCTGGACTGACCTTACTTGGCGGGATCAGACTGATATACTTCAGGAAAGTTTTCTTCTGTGAAAAGCACACTGGTCTAAAAGAGGCTGCTTCCGGGTGGTAAATCGCCATAGAACAAGCCACTGAGCTGTTGTTCGTTCCTGGTAGAGCGCTTCTCTCTTTGTATGCAAATTATTATGACCCTGGGGAAGTCTCCCTATGGGTGATGGGGGAAACCAGACGTGGACTCCTTGCCCAGTGTGCTTAGAGGAATGTGGCTGCACCTCACTGACGAGGCCCATAGAAGGCCGAAACGATCGTCTGGGGTTGTCATGTTCCTTGTTCAGAGGAGAATTGCCTGGTATTTCGGGGCTGGACTGACCTTACTTGGCGGGATCAGACTGATATACTTCAGGAAAGTTTTCTTCTGTGAAAAGCACACTGGTCTAAAAGAGGCTGCTTCCGGGTGGTAAATCGCCATAGAACAAGCCACTGAGCTGTTGTTCGTTCCTGGTAGAGCGCTTCTCTCTTTGTATGCAAATTATTATGACCCTGGGGAAGTCTCCCTATGGGTGATGGGGGAAACCAGACGTGGACTCCTTGCCCAGTGTGCTTAGAGGAATGTGGCTGCACCTCACTGACGAGGCCCATAGAAGGCCGAAACGATCGTCTGGGGTTGTCATGTTCCTTGTTCAGAGGAGAATTGCCTGGTATTTCGGGGCTGGACTGACCTTACTTGGCGGGATCAGACTGATATACTTCAGGAAAGTTTTCTTCTGTGAAAAGCACACTGGTCTAAAAGAGGCTGCTTCCGGGTGGTAAATCGCCATAGAACAAGCCACTGAGCTGTTGTTCGTTCCTGGTAGAGCGCTTCTCTCTTTGTATGCAAATTATTATGACCCTGGGGAAGTCTCCCTATGGGTGATGGGGGAAACCAGACGTGGACTCCTTGCCCAGTGTGCTTAGAGGAATGTGGCTGCACCTCACTGACGAGGCCCATAGAAGGCCGAAACGATCGTCTGGGGTTGTCATGTTCCTTGTTCAGAGGAGAATTGCCTGGTATTTCGGGGCTGGACTGACCTTACTTGGCGGGATCAGACTGATATACTTCAGGAAAGTTTTCTTCTGTGAAAAGCACACTGGTCTAAAAGAGGCTGCTTCCGGGTGGTAAATCGCCATAGAACAAGCCACTGAGCTGTTGTTCGTTCCTGGTAGAGCGCTTCTCTCTTTGTATGCTAATTCACAGTTCAGGTCTACCACCTTTAACTATTCAATTTCTGTAGTGAAACTAATTCACAGTTCAGGTCCACCACCTTTAACTATTCAATTTCTGTAGTGAAACTAATTCACAGTTCAGGTCTACCACCTTTAACTATTCAATTTCTGTAGTAAAACTAATTCACAGTTCAGGTCTACCACCTTTAACTATTCAATTTCTGTAGTGAAACTAATTCACAGTTCAGGTCTACCACCTTTCTGAAATAACTCAAATATCCTTATGTATTTGATCCTTTTTTTGTTTGATTCCTTTGCTAAGAAGCAGAGCTAAATGTTTAGCAGAGCTAAACAGATCTCTTTAAATACCCTCAGAAAGATAGGGTGGGGTCCCTCTTAATTGCTCACCTATGCAAACAATCTAATTGTTATCTAATTGCAATACTAAAAACCAGAATGCAAAAGAATGTAAATTAACTCAAACCTTTAACTATTCAATTTCTGTAGTGAAACTAATTCACAGTTCAGGTCTACCACCTTTAACTATTCAATTTCTGTAGTAAAACTAATTCACAGTTCAGGTCCACCACCTTTAACTATTCAATTTCTGTAGTGAAACTAATTCACAGTTCAGGTCTACCACCTTTCTGAAATAACTCAAATATCCTTATGTATTTGATCCTTTTTTTGTTTGATCCCTTTGCTAAGAAGCAGAGCTAAATGTTTAGCAGAGCTAAACATATCTCTTTAAATACCCTCAGAAAGATAGGGTGGGGTCCCTCTTAATTGCTCACCTATGCAAACAATCTAATTGTTATCTAATTGCAATACTAAAAACCAGAATGCAAAAGAATGTAAATTAACTCAAACCTTTAACTATTCAATTTCTGTAGTGAAACTAATTCACAGTTCAGGTCTACCACCTTTAACTATTCAATTTCTGTAGTGAAACTAATTCACAGTTCAGGTCCACCACCTTTAACTATTCAATTTCTGTAGTGAAACTAATTCACAGTTCAGGTCTACCACCTTTAACTATTCAATTTCTGTAGTAAAACTAATTCACAGTTCAGGTCCACCACCTTTAACTATTCAATTTCTGTAGTGAAACTAATTCACAGTTCAGGTCTACCACCTTTAACTATTCAATTTCTGTAGTGAAACTAATTCACAGTTCAGGTCTACCACCTTTCTGAAATAACTCAAATATCCTTATGTATTTGATCCTTTTTTTGTTTGATCCCTTTGCTAAGAAGCAGAGCTAAATGTTTAGCAGAGCTAAACAGATCTCTTTAAATACCCTCAGAAAGATAGGGTGGGGTCCCTCTTAATTGCTCACCTATGCAAACAATCTAATTGTTATCTAATTGCAATACTAAAAACCAGAATGCAAAAGAATGTAAATTAACTCAAACCTTTAACTATTCAATTTCTGTAGTGAAACTAATTCACAGTTCAGGTCTACCACCTTTAACTATTCAATTTCTGTAGTGAAACTAATTCACAGTTCAGGTCTACCACCTTTAACTATTCAATTTCTGTAGTAAAACTAATTCATAGTTCAGGTCTACCACCTTTAACTATTCAATTTCTGTAGTGAAACTAATTCACAGTTCAGGTCTACCACCTTTAACTATTCAATTTCTGTAGTAAAACTAATTCACAGTTCAGGTCTACCACCTTTAACTATTCAATTTCTGTAGTGAAACTAATTCACAGTTCAGGTCTACCACCTTTCTGAAATAACTCAAATATCCTTATGTATTTGATCCTTTTTTTGTTTGATCCCTTTGCTAAGAAGCAGAGCTAAATGTTTAGCAGAGCTAAACAGATCTCTTTAAATACCCTCAGAAAGATAGGGTGGGGTCCCTCTTAATTGCTCACCTATGCAAACAATCTAATTGTTATCTAATTGCAATACTAAAAACCAGAATGCAAAAGAATGTAAATTAACTCAAACCTTTAACTATTCAATTTCTGTAGTGAAACTAATTCACAGTTCAGGTCTACCACCTTTAACTATTCAATTTCTGTAGTAAAACTAATTCACAGTTCAGGTCTACCACCTTTAACTATTCAATTTCTGTAGTCAAACTAATTCACAGTTCAGGTCTACCACCTTTCTTAAATAACTCAAATATCCTTATGTATTTGATCCTTTTTTTGTTTGATCCCTTTGCTAAGAAGCAGAGCTAAATGTTTAGCAGAGCTAAACATATCTCTTTAAATACCCTCAGAAAGATAGGGTGGGGTCCCTCTTAATTGCTCACCTATGCAAACAATCTAATTGTTATCTAATTGCAATACTAAAAACCAGAATGCAAAAGAATGTAAATTAACTCAAACCTTTAACTATTCAATTTCTGTAGTGAAACTAATTCACAGTTCAGGTCTACCACCTTTAACTATTCAATTTCTGTAGTGAAACTAATTCACAGTTCAGGTCCACCACCTTTAACTATTCAATTTCTGTAGTGAAACTAATTCACAGTTCAGGTCTACCACCTTTAACTATTCAATTTCTGTAGTAAAACTAATTCACAGTTCAGGTCCACCACCTTTAACTATTCAATTTCTGTAGTGAAACTAATTCACAGTTCAGGTCTACCACCTTTAACTATTCAATTTCTGTAGTAAAACTAATTCACAGTTCAGGTCTACCACCTTTCTGAAATAACTCAAATATCCTTATGTATTTGATCCTTTTTTTGTTTGATTCCTTTGCTAAGAAGCAGAGCTAAATGTTTAGCAGAGCTAAACAGATCTCTTTAAATACCCTCAGAAAGATAGGGTGGGGTCCCTCTTAATTGCTCACCTATGCAAACAATCTAATTGTTATCTAATTGCAATACTAAAAACCAGAATGCAAAAGAATGTAAATTAACTCAAACCTTTAACTATTCAATTTCTGTAGTGAAACTAATTCACAGTTCAGGTCTACCACCTTTAACTATTCAATTTCTGTAGTGAAACTAATTCACAGTTCAGGTCTACCACCTTTAACTATTCAATTTCTGTAGTAAAACTAATTCATAGTTCAGGTCTACCACCTTTAACTATTCAATTTCTGTAGTGAAACTAATTCACAGTTCAGGTCTACCACCTTTAACTATTCAATTTCTGTAGTAAAACTAATTCACAGTTCAGGTCTACCACCTTTAACTATTCAATTTCTGTAGTGAAACTAATTCACAGTTCAGGTCTACCACCTTTCTGAAATAACTCAAATATCCTTATGTATTTGATCCTTTTTTTGTTTGATCCCTTTGCTAAGAAGCAGAGCTAAATGTTTAGCAGAGCTAAACAGATCTCTTTAAATACCCTCAGAAAGATAGGGTGGGGTCCCTCTTAATTGCTC
The DNA here is from genome assembly GCF_027579735.1 of Bombina bombina. Lineage (NCBI taxonomy): Eukaryota > Metazoa > Chordata > Amphibia > Anura > Bombinatoridae > Bombina > Bombina bombina. Next base: position 2,952,210 of record NC_069499.1, read on the forward strand.
ACCTATGCAAACAATCTAATTGTTATCTAATTGCAATACTAAAAACCAGAATGCAAAAGAATGTAAATTAACTCAAACCTTTAACTATTCAATTTCTGTAGTGAAACTAATTCACAGTTCAGGTCTACCACCTTTAACTATTCAATTTCTGTAGTAAAACTAATTCACAGTTCAGGTCTACCACCTTTAACTATTCAATTTCTGTAGTGAAACTAATTCACAGTTCAGGTCTACCACCTTTCTGAAATAACTCAAATATCCTTATGTATTTGATCCTTTTTTTGTTTGATCCCTTTGCTAAGAAGCAGAGCTAAATGTTTAGCAGAGCTAAACAGATCTCTTTAAATACCCTCAGAAAGATAGGGTGGGGTCCCTCTTAATTGCTCACCTATGCAAACAATCTAATTGTTATCTAATTGCAATACTAAAAACCAGAATGCAAAAGAATGTAAATTAACTCAAACCTTTAACTATTCAATTTCTGTAGTGAAACTAATTCACAGTTCAGGTCTACCACCTTTAACTATTCAATTTCTGTAGTAAAACTAATTCACAGTTCAGGTCAACCACCTTTAACTATTCAATTTCTGTAGTGAAACTAATTCACAGTTCAGGTCTACCACCTTTCTGAAATAACTCAAATATCCTTATGTATTTGATCCTTTTTTTGTTTGATCCCTTTGCTAAGAAGCAGAGCTAAATGTTTAGCAGAGCTAAACAGATCTCTTTAAATACCCTCAGAAAGATAGGGTGGGGTCCCTCTTAATTGCTCACCTATGCAAACAATCTGATTGTTATCTAATTGCAATACTAAAAACCAGAATGCAAAAGAATGTAAATTAACTCAAACCTTTAACTATTCAATTTCTGTAGTGAAACTAATTCACAGTTCAGGTCTACCACCTTTAACTATTCAATTTCTGTAGTGAAACTAATTCACAGTTCAGGTCCACCACCTTTAACTATTCAATTTCTGTAGTGAAACTAATTCACAGTTCAGGTCTACCACCTTTAACTATTCAATTTCTGTAGTAAAACTAATTCACAGTTCAGGTCTACCACCTTTAACTATTCAATTTCTGTAGTGAAACTAATTCACAGTTCAGGTCTACCACCTTTAACTATTCAATTTCTGTAGTAAAACTAATTCACAGTTCAGGTCTACCACCTTTAACTATTCAATTTCTGTAGTGAAACTAATTCACAGTTCAGGTCTACCACCTTTCTGAAATAACTCAAATATCCTTATGTATTTGATCCTTTTTTTTGTTTGATCCCTTTGCTAAGAAGCAGAGCTAAATGTTTAGCAGAGCTAAACAGATCTCTTTAAATACCCTCAGAAAGATAGGGTGGGGTCCCTCTTAATTGCTCACCTATGCAAACAATCTAATTGTTATCTAATTGCAATACTAAAAACCAGAATGCAAAAGAATGTAAATTAACTCACACCTTTAACTATTCAATTTCTGTAGTGAAACTAATTCACAGTTCAGGTCTACCACCTTTAACTATTCAATTTCTGTAGTGAAACTAATTCACAGTTCAGGTCTACCACCTTTAACTATTCAATTTCTGTAGTGAAACTAATTCACAGTTCAGGTCTACCACCTTTCTGAAATAACTCAAATATCCTTATGTATTTGATCCTTTTTTTGTTTGATCCCTTTGCTAAGAAGCAGAGCTAAATGTTTAGCAGAGCTAAACAGATCTCTTTAAATACCCTCAGAAAGATAGGGTGGGGTCCCTCTTAATTGCTCACCTATGCAAACAATCTAATTGTTATCTAATTGCAATACTAAAAACCAGAATGCAAAAGAATTTAACTTAACTCAAACCTTTAACTATTCAATTTCTGTAGTGAAACTAATTCACAGTTCAGGTCTACCACCTTTAACTATTCAATTTCTGTAGTGAAACTAATTCACAGTTCAGGTCCACCACCTTTAACTATTCAATTTCTGTAGTGAAACTAATTCACAGTTCAGGTCTACCACCTTTCTGAAATAACTCAAATATCCTTATGTATTTGATCCTTTTTTTGTTTGATCCCTTTGCTAAGAAGCAGAGCTAAATGTTTAGCAGAGCTAAACAGATCTCTTTAAATACCCTCAGAAAGATAGGGTGGGGTCCCTCTTAATTGCTCACCTATGCAAACAATCTAATTGTTATCTAATTGCAATACTAAAAACCAGAATGCAAAAGAATGTAAATTAACTCAAACCTTTAACTATTCAATTTCTGTAGTGAAACTAATTCACAAATCAGGTCTACCACCTTTAACTATTCAATTTCTGTAGTGAAACTAATTCACAGTTCAGGTCCACCACCTTTAACTATTCAATTTCTGTAGTGAAACTAATTCACAGTTCAGGTCTACCACCTTTAACTATTCAATTTCTGTATTAAAACTAATTCACAGTTCAGGTCTACCACCTTTAACTATTCAATTTCTGTAGTGAAACTAATTCACAGTTCAGGTCTACCACCTTTCTGAAATAACTCAAATATCCTTATGTATTTGATCCTTTTTTTGTTTGATCCCTTTGCTAAGAAGCAGAGCTAAATGTTTAGCAGAGCTAAACATATCTCTTTAAATACCCTCAGAAAGATAGGGTGGGGTCCCTCTTAATTGCTCACCTATGCAAACAATCTAATTGTTATCTAATTGCAATACTAAAAACCAGAATGCAAAAGAATGTAAATTAACTCAAACCTTTAACTATTCAATTTCTGTAGTGAAACTAATTCACAGTTCAGGTCTACCACCTTTAACTATTCAATTTCTGTAGTAAAACTAATTCACAGTTCAGGTCCACCACCTTTAACTATTCAATTTCTGTAGTGAAACTAATTCACAGTTCAGGTCTACCACCTTTCTGAAATAACTCAAATATCCTTATGTATTTGATCCTTTTTTTGTTTGATCCCTTTGCTAAGAAGCAGAGCTAAATGTTTAGCAGAGCTAAACAGATCTCTTTAAATACCCTCAGAAAGATAGGGTGGGGTCCCTCTTAATTGCTCACCTATGCAAACAATCTGATTGTTATCTAATTGCAATACTAAAAACCAGAATGCAAAAGAATGTAAATTAACTCAAACCTTTAACTATTCAATTTCTGTAGTGAAACTAATTCACAGTTCAGGTCTACCACCTTTAACTATTCAATTTCTGTAGTGAAACTAATTCACAGTTCAGGTCCACCACCTTTAACTATTCAATTTCTGTAGTGAAACTAATTCACAGTTCAGGTCTACCACCTTTAACTATTCAATTTCTGTAGTAAAACTAATTCACAGTTCAGGTCTACCACCTTTAACTATTCAATTTCTGTAGTGAAACTAATTCACAGTTCAGGTCTACCACCTTTAACTATTCAATTTCTGTAGTAAAACTAATTCACAGTTCAGGTCTACCACCTTTAACTATTCAATTTCTGTAGTGAAACTAATTCACAGTTCAGGTCTACCACCTTTCTGAAATAACTCAAATATCCTTATGTATTTGATCCTTTTTTTTGTTTGATCCCTTTGCTAAGAAGCAGAGCTAAATGTTTAGCAGAGCTAAACAGATCTCTTTAAATACCCTCAGAAAGATAGGGTGGGGTCCCTCTTAATTGCTCACCTATGCAAACAATCTAATTGTTATCTAATTGCAATACTAAAAACCAGAATGCAAAAGAATGTAAATTAACTCAAACCTTTAACTATTCAATTTCTGTAGTGAAACTAATTCACAGTTCAGGTCTACCACCTTTAATTATTCAATTTCTGTAGTGAAACTAATTCACAGTTCAGGTCTACCACCTTTAACTATTCAATTTCTGTAGTGAAACTAATTCACAGTTCAGGTCTACCACCTTTCTGAAATAACTCAAATATCCTTATGTATTTGATCCTTTTTTTGTTTGATCCCTTTGCTAAGAAGCAGAGCTAAATGTTTAGCAGAGCTAAACAGATCTCTTTAAATACCCTCAGAAAGATAGGGTGGGGTCCCTCTTAATTGCTCACCTATGCAAACAATCTAATTGTTATCTAATTGCAATACTAAAAACCAGAATGCAAAAGAATTTAACTTAAGTCAAACCTTTAACTATTCAATTTCTGTAGTGAAACTAATTCACAGTTCAGGTCTACCACCTTTAACTATTCAATTTCTGTAGTGAAACTAATTCACAGTTCAGGTCCACCACCTTTAACTATTCAATTTCTGTAGTGAAACTAATTCACAGTTCAGGTCTACCACCTTTCTGAAATAACTCAAATATCCTTATGTATTTGATCCTTTTTTTGTTTGATCCCTTTGCTAAGAAGCAGAGCTAAATGTTTAGCAGAGCTAAACAGATCTCTTTAAATACCCTCAGAAAGATAGGGTGGGGTCCCTCTTAATTGCTCACCTATGCAAACAATCTAATTGTTATCTAATTGCAATACTAAAAACCAGAATGCAAAAGAATGTAAATTAACTCAAACCTTTAACTATTCAATTTCTGTAGTGAAACTAATTCACAGTTCAGGTCTACCACCTTTAACTATTCAATTTCTGTAGTGAAACTAATTCACAGTTCAGGTCCACCACCTTTAACTATTCAATTTCTGTAGTGAAACTAATTCACAGTTCAGGTCTACCACCTTTAACTATTCAATTTCTGTATTAAAACTAATTCACAGTTCAGGTCTACCACCTTTAACTATTCAATTTCTGTAGTGAAACTAATTCACAGTTCAGGTCTACCACCTTTCTGAAATAACTCAAATATCCTTATGTATTTGATCCTTTTTTTGTTTGATCCCTTTGCTAAGAAGCAGAGCTAAATGTTTAGCAGAGCTAAACATATCTCTTTAAATACCCTCAGAAAGATAGGGTGGGGTCCCTCTTAATTGCTCACCTATGCAAACAATCTAATTGTTATCTAATTGCAATACTAAAAACCAGAATGCAAAAGAATGTAAATTAACTCAAACCTTTAACTATTCAATTTCTGTAGTGAAACTAATTCACAGTTCAGGTCTACCACCTTTAACTATTCAATTTCTGTAGTAAAACTAATTCACAGTTCAGGTCCACCACCTTTAACTATTCAATTTCTGTAGTGAAACTAATTCACAGTTCAGGTCTACCACCTTTCTGAAATAACTCAAATATCCTTATGTATTTGATCCTTTTTTTGTTTGATCCCTTTGCTAAGAAGCAGAGCTAAATGTTTAGCAGAGCTAAACAGATCTCTTTAAATACCCTCAGAAAGATAGGGTGGGGTCCCTCTTAATTGCTCACCTATGCAAACAATCTGATTGTTATCTAATTGCAATACTAAAAACCAGAATGCAAAAGAATGTAAATTAACTCAAACCTTTAACTATTCAATTTCTGTAGTGAAACTAATTCACAGTTCAGGTCTACCACCTTTAACTATTCAATTTCTGTAGTGAAACTAATTCACAGTTCAGGTCCACCACCTTTAACTATTCAATTTCTGTAGTGAAACTAATTCACAGTTCAGGTCTACCACCTTTAACTATTCAATTTCTGTAGTAAAACTAATTCACAGTTCAGGTCTACCACCTTTAACTATTCAATTTCTGTAGTGAAACTAATTCACAGTTCAGGTCTACCACCTTTAACTATTCAATTTCTGTAGTAAAACTAATTCACAGTTCAGGTCTACCACCTTTAACTATTCAATTTCTGTAGTGAAACTAATTCACAGTTCAGGTCTACCACCTTTCTGAAATAACTCAAATATCCTTATGTATTTGATCCTTTTTTTTGTTTGATCCCTTTGCTAAGAAGCAGAGCTAAATGTTTAGCAGAGCTAAACAGATCTCTTTAAATACCCTCAGAAAGATAGGGTGGGGTCCCTCTTAATTGCTCACCTATGCAAACAATCTAATTGTTATCTAATTGCAATACTAAAAACCAGAATGCAAAAGAATGTAAATTAACTCAAACCTTTAACTATTCAATTTCTGTAGTGAAACTAATTCACAGTTCAGGTCTACCACCTTTAATTATTCAATTTCTGTAGTGAAACTAATTCACAGTTCAGGTCTACCACCTTTAACTATTCAATTTCTGTAGTGAAACTAATTCACAGTTCAGGTCTACCACCTTTCTGAAATAACTCAAATATCCTTATGTATTTGATCCTTTTTTTGTTTGATCCCTTTGCTAAGAAGCAGAGCTAAATGTTTAGCAGAGCTAAACAGATCTCTTTAAATACCCTCAGAAAGATAGGGTGGGGTCCCTCTTAATTGCTCACCTATGCAAACAATCTAATTGTTATCTAATTGCAATACTAAAAACCAGAATGCAAAAGAATTTAACTTAACTCAAACCTTTAACTATTCAATTTCTGTAGTGAAACTAATTCACAGTTCAGGTCTACCACCTTTAACTATTCAATTTCTGTAGTGAAACTAATTCACAGTTCAGGTCCACCACCTTTAACTATTCAATTTCTGTAGTGAAACTAATTCACAGTTCAGGTCTACCACCTTTCTGAAATAACTCAAATATCCTTATGTATTTGATCCTTTTTTTGTTTGATCCCTTTGCTAAGAAGCAGAGCTAAATGTTTAGCAGAGCTAAACAGATCTCTTTAAATACCCTCAGAAAGATAGGGTGGGGTCCCTCTTAATTGCTCACCTATGCAAACAATCTAATTGTTATCTAATTGCAATACTAAAAACCAGAATGCAAAAGAATGTAAATTAACTCAAACCTTTAACTATTCAATTTCTGTAGTGAAACTAATTCACAGTTCAGGTCTACCACCTTTAACTATTCAATTTCTGTAGTGAAACTAATTCACAGTTCAGGTCCACCACCTTTAACTATTCAATTTCTGTAGTGAAACTAATTCACAGTTCAGGTCTACCACCTTTCTGAAATAACTCAAATATCCTTATGTATTTGATCCTTTTTTTGTTTGATCCCTTTGCTAAGAAGCAGAGCTAAATGTTTAGCAGAGCTAAACAGATCTCTTTAAATACCCTCAGAAAGATAGGGTGGGGTCCCTCTTAATTGCTCACCTATGCAAACAATCTAATTGTTATCTAATTGCAATACTAAAAACCAGAATGCAAAAGAATGTAAATTAACTCAAACCTTTAACTATTCAATTTCTGTAGTGAAACTAATTCACAGTTCAGGTCTACCACCTTTAACTATTCAATTTCTGTAGTGAAACTAATTCACAGTTCAGGTCTACCACCTTTAACTATTCAATTTCTGTAGTAAAACTAATTCATAGTTCAGGTCTACCACCTTTAACTATTCAATTTCTGTAGTGAAACTAATTCACAGTTCAGGTCTACCACCTTTAACTATTCAATTTCTGTAGTAAAACTAATTCACAGTTCAGGTCTACCACCTTTAACTATTCAATTTCTGTAGTGAAACTAATTCACAGTTCAGGTCTACCACCTTTCTGAAATAACTCAAATATCCTTATGTATTTGATCCTTTTTTTGTTTGATCCCTTTGCTAAGAAGCAGAGCTAAATGTTTAGCAGAGCTAAACAGATCTCTTTAAATACCCTCAGAAAGATAGGGTGGGGTCCCTCTTAATTGCTCACCTATGCAAACAATCTAATTGTTATCTAATTGCAATACTAAAAACCAGAATGCAAAAGAATGTAAATTAACTCAAACCTTTAACTATTCAATTTCTGTAGTGAAACTAATTCACAGTTCAGGTCTACCACCTTTAACTATTCAATTTCTGTAGTAAAACTAATTCACAGTTCAGGTCTACCACCTTTAACTATTCAATTTCTGTAGTGAAACTAATTCACAGTTCAGGTCTACCACCTTTCTGAAATAACTCAAATATCCTTATGTATTTGATCCTTTTTTTGTTTGATCCCTTTGCTAAGAAGCAGAGCTAAATGTTTAGCAGAGCTAAACATATCTCTTTAAATACCCTCAGAAAGATAGGGTGGGGTCCCTCTTAATTGCTCACCTATGCAAACAATCTAATTGTTATCTAATTGCAATACTAAAAACCAGAATGCAAAAGAATGTAAATTAACTCAAACCTTTAACTATTCAATTTCTGTAGTGAAACTAATTCACAGTTCAGGTCTACCACCTTTAACTATTCAATTTCTGTAGTGAAACTAATTCACAGTTCAGGTCCACCACCTTTAACTATTCAATTTCTGTAGTGAAACTAATTCACAGTTCAGGTCTACCACCTTTAACTATTCAATTTCTGTAGTAAAACTAATTCACAGTTCAGGTCCACCACCTTTAACTATTCAATTTCTGTAGTGAAACTAATTCACAGTTCAGGTCTACCACCTTTAACTATTCAATTTCTGTAGTAAAACTAATTCACAGTTCAGGTCTACCACCTTTCTGAAATAACTCAAATATCCTTATGTATTTGATCCTTTTTTTGTTTGATTCCTTTGCTAAGAAGCAGAGCTAAATGTTTAGCAGAGCTAAACAGATCTCTTTAAATACCCTCAGAAAGATAGGGTGGGGTCCCTCTTAATTGCTCACCTATGCAAACAATCTAATTGTTATCTAATTGCAATACTAAAAACCAGAATGCAAAAGAATGTAAATTAACTCAAACCTTTAACTATTCAATTTCTGTAGTGAAACTAATTTACAATTCAGGTCTACCACCTTTAACTATTCAATTTCTGTAGTAAAACTAATTCATAGTTCAGGTCTACCACCTTTAACTATTCAATTTCTGTAGTGAAACTAATTCACAGTTCAGGTCTACCACCTTTCTGAAATAACTCAAATATCCTTATGTATTTGATCCTTTTTTTGTTTGATCCCTTTGCTAAGAAGCAGAGCTAAATGTTTAGCAGAGCTAAACAGATCTCTTTAAATACCCTCAGAAAGATAGGGTGGGGTCCCTCTTAATTGCTCACCTATGCAAACAATCTAATTGTTATCTAATTGCAATACTAAAAACCAGAATGCAAAAGAATGTAAATTAACTCAAACCTTTAACTATTCAATTTCTGTAGTGAAACTAATTCACAGTTCAGGTCTACCACCTTTAACTATTCAATTTCTGTAGTGAAACTAATTCACAGTTCAGGTCTACCACCTTTAACTATTCAATTTCTGTAGTAAAACTAATTCATAGTTCAGGTCTACCACCTTTAACTATTCAATTTCTGTAGTGAAACTAATTCACAGTTCAGGTCTACCACCTTTAACTATTCAATTTCTGTAGTAAAACTAATTCACAGTTCAGGTCTACCACCTTTAACTATTCAATTTCTGTAGTGAAACTAATTCACAGTTCAGGTCTACCACCTTTCTGAAATAACTCAAATATCCTTATGTATTTGATCCTTTTTTTGTTTGATCCCTTTGCTAAGAAGCAGAGCTAAATGTTTAGCAGAGCTAAACAGATCTCTTTAAATACCCTCAGAAAGATAGGGTGGGGTCCCTCTTAATTGCTCACCTATGCAAACAATCTAATTGTTATCTAATTGCAATACTAAAAACCAGAATGCAAAAGAATGTAAATTAACTCAAACCTTTAACTATTCAATTTCTGTAGTGAAACTAATTCACAGTTCAGGTCTACCACCTTTAACTATTCAATTTCTGTAGTAAAACTAATTCACAGTTCAGGTCTACCACCTTTAACTATTCAATTTCTGTAGTGAAACTAATTCACAGTTCAGGTCTACCACCTTTCTGAAATAACTCAAATATCCTTATGTATTTGATCCTTTTTTTGTTTGATCCCTTTGCTAAGAAGCAGAGCTAAATGTTTAGCAGAGCTAAACAGATCTCTTTAAATACCCTCAGAAAGATAGGGTGGGGTCCCTCTTAATTGCTCACCTATGCAAACAATCTAATTGTTATCTAATTGCAATACTAAAAACCAGAATGCAAAAGAATGTAAATTAACTCAAACCTTTAACTATTCAATTTCTGTAGTGAAACTAATTCACAGTTCAGGTCTACCACCTTTAACTATTCAATTTCTGTAGTAAAACTAATTCACAGTTCAGGTCCACCACCTTTAACTATTCAATTTCTGTAGTGAAACTAATTCACAGTTCAGGTCTACCACCTTTCTGAAATAACTCAAATATCCTTATGTATTTGATCCTTTTTTTGTTTGATCCCTTTGCTAAGAAGCAGAGCTAAATGTTTAGCAGAGCTAAACAGATCTCTTTAAATACCCTCAGAAAGATAGGGTGGGGTCCCTCTTAATTGCTCACCTATGCAAACAATCTGATTGTTATCTAATTGCAATACTAAAAACCAGAATGCAAAAGAATGTAAATTAACTCAAACCTTTAACTATTCAATTTCTGTAGTGAAACTAATTCACAGTTCAGGTCTACCACCTTTAACTATTCAATTTCTGTAGTGAAACTAATTCACAGTTCAGGTCCACCACCTTTAACTATTCAATTTCTGTAGTGAAACTAATTCACAGTTCAGGTCTACCACCTTTAACTATTCAATTTCTGTAGTAAAACTAATTCACAGTTCAGGTCTACCACCTTTAACTATTCAATTTCTGTAGTGAAACTAATTCACAGTTCAGGTCTACCACCTTTAACTATTCAATTTCTGTAGTAAAACTAATTCACAGTTCAGGTCTACCACCTTTAACTATTCAATTTCTGTAGTGAAACTAATTCACAGTTCAGGTCTACCACCTTTCTGAAATAACTCAAATATCCTTATGTATTTGATCCTTTTTTTTGTTTGATCCCTTTGCTAAGAAGCAGAGCTAAATGTTTAGCAGAGCTAAACAGATCTCTTTAAATACCCTCAGAAAGATAGGGTGGGGTCCCTCTTAATTGCTCACCTATGCAAACAATCTAATTGTTATCTAATTGCAATACTAAAAACCAGAATGCAAAAGAATGTAAATTAACTCAAACCTTTAACTATTCAATTTCTGTAGTGAAACTAATTCACAGTTCAGGTCTACCACCTTTAATTATTCAATTTCTGTAGTGAAACTAATTCACAGTTCAGGTCTACCACCTTTAACTATTCAATTTCTGTAGTGAAACTAATTCACAGTTCAGGTCTACCACCTTTCTGAAATAACTCAAATATCCTTATGTATTTGATCCTTTTTTTGTTTGATCCCTTTGCTAAGAAGCAGAGCTAAATGTTTAGCAGAGCTAAACAGATCTCTTTAAATACCCTCAGAAAGATAGGGTGGGGTCCCTCTTAATTGCTCACCTATGCAAACAATCTAATTGTTATCTAATTGCAATACTAAAAACCAGAATGCAAAAGAATTTAACTTAACTCAAACCTTTAACTATTCAATTTCTGTAGTGAAACTAATTCACAGTTCAGGTCTACCACCTTTAACTATTCAATTTCTGTAGTGAAACTAATTCACAGTTCAGGTCCACCACCTTTAACTATTCAATTTCTGTAGTGAAACTAATTCACAGTTCAGGTCTACCACCTTTCTGAAATAACTCAAATATCCTTATGTATTTGATCCTTTTTTTGTTTGATCCCTTTGCTAAGAAGCAGAGCTAAATGTTTAGCAGAGCTAAACAGATCTCTTTAAATACCCTCAGAAAGATAGGGTGGGGTCCCTCTTAATTGCTCACCTATGCAAACAATCTAATTGTTATCTAATTGCAATACTAAAAACCAGAATGCAAAAGAATGTAAATTAACTCAAACCTTTAACTATTCAATTTCTGTAGTGAAACTAATTCACAGTTCAGGTCTACCACCTTTAACTATTCAATTTCTGTAGTGAAACTAATTCACAGTTCAGGTCCACCACCTTTAACTATTCAATTTCTGTAGTGAAACTAATTCACAGTTCAGGTCTACCACCTTTAACTATTCAATTTCTGTATTAAAACTAATTCACAGTTCAGGTCTACCACCTTTAACTATTCAATTTCTGTAGTGAAACTAATTCACAGTTCAGGTCTACCACCTTTCTGAAATAACTCAAATATCCTTATGTATTTGATCCTTTTTTTGTTTGATCCCTTTGCTAAGAAGCAGAGCTAAATGTTTAGCAGAGCTAAACATATCTCTTTAAATACCCTCAGAAAGATAGGGTGGGGTCCCTCTTAATTGCTCACCTATGCAAACAATCTAATTGTTATCTAATTGCAATACTAAAAACCAGAATGCAAAAGAATGTAAATTAACTCAAACCTTTAACTATTCAATTTCTGTAGTGAAACTAATTCACAGTTCAGGTCTACCACCTTTAACTATTCAATTTCTGTAGTGAAACTAATTCACAGTTCAGGTCCACCACCTTTAACTATTCAATTTCTGTAGTGAAACTAATTCACAGTTCAGGTCTACCACCTTTAACTATTCAATTTCTGTAGTAAAACTAATTCACAGTTCAGGTCCACCACCTTTAACTATTCAATTTCTGTAGTGAAACTAATTCACAGTTCAGGTCTACCACCTTTAACTATTCAATTTCTGTAGTAAAACTAATTCACAGTTCAGGTCTACCACCTTTCTGAAATAACTCAAATATCCTTATGTATTTGATCCTTTTTTTGTTTGATCCCTTTGCTAAGAAGCAGAGCTAAATGTTAAGCAGAGCTAAACAGATCTCTTTAAATACCCTCAGAAAGATAGGGTGGGGTCCCTCTTAATTGCTCACCTATGCAAACAATCTAATTGTTATCTAATTGCAATACTAAAAACCAGAATGCAAAAGAATGTAAATTAACTCAAACCTTTAACTATTCAATTTCTGTAGTGAAACTAATTCACAGTTCAGGTCTACCACCTTTAACTATTCAATTTCTGTAGTGAAACTAATTCACAGTTCAGGTCTACCACCTTTAACTATTCAATTTCTGTAGTAAAACTAATTCATAGTTCAGGTCTACCACCTTTAACTATTCAATTTCTGTAGTGAAACTAATTCACAGTTCAGGTCTACCACCTTTAACTATTCAATTTCTGTAGTAAAACTAATTCACAGTTCAGGTCTACCACCTTTAACTATTCAATTTCTGTAGTGAAACTAATTCACAGTTCAGGTCTACCACCTTTCTGAAATAACTCAAATATCCTTATGTATTTGATCCTTTTTTTGTTTGATCCCTTTGCTAAGAAGCAGAGCTAAATGTTTAGCAGAGCTAAACAGATCTCTTTAAATACCCTCAGAAAGATAGGGTGGGGTCCCTCTTAATTGCTCACCTATGCAAACAATCTAATTGTTATCTAATTGCAATACTAAAAACCAGAATGCAAAAGAATGTAAATTAACTCAAACCTTTAACTATTCAATTTCTGTAGTGAAACTAATTCACAGTTCAGGTCTACCACCTTTAACTATTCAATTTCTGTAGTAAAACTAATTCACAGTTCAGGTCTACCACCTTTCTGAAATAACTCAAATATCCTTATGTATTTGATCCTTTTTTTGTTTGATCCCTTTGCTAAGAAGCAGAGCTAAATGTTTAGCAGAGCTAAACAGATCTCTTTAAATACCCTCAGAAAGATAGGGTGGGGTCCCTCTTAATTGCTCACCTATGCAAACAATCTAATTGTTATCTAATTGCAATACTAAAAACCAGAATGCAAAAGAATGTAAATTAACTCAAACCTTTAACTATTCAATTTCTGTAGTGAAACTAATTTACAGTTCAGGTCTACCACCTTTAACTATTCAATTTCTGTAGTGAAACTAATTCACAGTTCAGGTCCACCACCTTTAACTATTCAATTTCTGTAGTGAAACTAATTCACAGTTCAGGTCTACCACCTTTAACTATTCAATTTCTGTAGTAAAACTAATTCACAGTTCAGGTCTACCACCTTTCTGAAATAACTCAAATATCCTTATGTATTTGATCCTTTTTTTGTTTGATCCCTTTGCTAAGAAGCAGAGCTAAATGTTTAGCAGAGCTAAACAGATCTCTTTAAATACCCTCAGAAAGATAGGGTGGGGTCCCTCTTAATTGCTCACCTATGCAAACAATCTAATTGTTATCTAATTGCAATACTAAAAACCAGAATGCAAAAGAATGTAAATTAACTCAAACCTTTAACTATTCAATTTCTGTAGTGAAACTAATTCACAGTTCAGGTCTACCACCTTTAACTATTCAATTTCTGTAGTGAAACTAATTCACAGTTCAGGTCCACCACCTTTAACTATTCAATTTCTGTAGTGAAACTAATTCACAGTTCAGGTCTACCACCTTTAACTATTCAATTTCTGTAGTAAAACTAATTCACAGTTCAGGTCCACCACCTTTAACTATTCAATTTCTGTAGTGAAACTAATTCACAGTTCAGGTCTACCACCTTTAACTATTCAATTTCTGTAGTAAAACTAATTCACAGTTCAGGTCTACCACCTTTCTGAAATAACTCAAATATCCTTATGTATTTGATCCTTTTTTTGTTTGATTCCTTTGCTAAGAAGCAGAGCTAAATGTTTAGCAGAGCTAAACAGATCTCTTTAAATACCCTCAGAAAGATAGGGTGGGGTCCCTCTTAATTGCTCACCTATGCAAACAATCTAATTGTTATCTAATTGCAATACTAAAAACCAGAATGCAAAAGAATGTAAATTAACTCAAACCTTTAACTATTCAATTTCTGTAGTGAAACTAATTTACAATTCAGGTCTACCACCTTTAACTATTCAATTTCTGTAGTAAAACTAATTCATAGTTCAGGTCTACCACCTTTAACTATTCAATTTCTGTAGTGAAACTAATTCACAGTTCAGGTCTACCACCTTTCTGAAATAACTCAAATATCCTTATGTATTTGATCCTTTTTTTGTTTGATCCCTTTGCTAAGAAGCAGAGCTAAATGTTTAGCAGAGCTAAACAGATCTCTTTAAATACCCTCAGAAAGATAGGGTGGGGTCCCTCTTAATTGCTCACCTATGCAAACAATCTAATTGTTATCTAATTGCAATACTAAAAACCAGAATGCAAAAGAATGTAAATTAACTCAAACCTTTAACTATTCAATTTCTGTAGTGAAACTAATTCACAGTTCAGGTCTACCACCTTTAACTATTCAATTTCTGTAGTGAAACTAATTCACAGTTCAGGTCTACCACCTTTAACTATTCAATTTCTGTAGTAAAACTAATTCATAGTTCAGGTCTACCACCTTTAACTATTCAATTTCTGTAGTGAAACTAATTCACAGTTCAGGTCTACCACCTTTAACTATTCAATTTCTGTAGTAAAACTAATTCACAGTTCAGGTCTACCACCTTTAACTATTCAATTTCTGTAGTGAAACTAATTCACAGTTCAGGTCTACCACCTTTCTGAAATAACTCAAATATCCTTATGTATTTGATCCTTTTTTTGTTTGATCCCTTTGCTAAGAAGCAGAGCTAAATGTTTAGCAGAGCTAAACAGATCTCTTTAAATACCCTCAGAAAGATAGGGTGGGGTCCCTCTTAATTGCTCACCTATGCAAACAATCTAATTGTTATCTAATTGCAATACTAAAAACCAGAATGCAAAAGAATGTAAATTAACTCAAACCTTTAACTATTCAATTTCTGTAGTGAAACTAATTCACAGTTCAGGTCTACCACCTTTAACTATTCAATTTCTGTAGTAAAACTAATTCACAGTTCAGGTCTACCACCTTTCTGAAATAACTCAAATATCCTTATGTATTTGATCCTTTTTTTGTTTGATCCCTTTGCTAAGAAGCAGAGCTAAATGTTTAGCAGAGCTAAACAGATCTCTTTAAATACCCTCAGAAAGATAGGGTGGGGTCCCTCTTAATTGCTCACCTATGCAAACAATCTAATTGTTATCTAATTGCAATACTAAAAACCAGAATGCAAAAGAATGTAAATTAACTCAAACCTTTAACTATTCAATTTCTGTAGTGAAACTAATTCACAGTTCAGGTCTACCACCTTTAACTATTCAATTTCTGTAGTAAAACTAATTCATAGTTCAGGTCTACCACCTTTAACTATTCAATTTCTGTAGTGAAACTAATTCACAGTTCAGGTCTACCACCTTTCTGAAATAACTCAAATATCCTTATGTATTTGATCCTTTTTTTGTTTGATCCCTTTGCTAAGAAGCAGAGCTAAATGTTTAGCAGAGCTAAACAGATCTCTTTAAATACCCTCAGAAAGATAGGGTGGGGTCCCTCTTAATTGCTCACCTATGCAAACAATCTAATTGTTATCTAATTGCAATACTAAAAACCAGAATGCAAAAGAATGTAAATTAACTCAAACCTTTAACTATTCAATTTCTGTAGTGAAACTAATTCACAGTTCAGGTCTACCACCTTTAACTATTCAATTTCTGTAGTGAAACTAATTCACAGTTCAGGTCCACCACCTTTAACTATTCAATTTCTGTAGTGAAACTAATTCACAGTTCAGGTCTACCACCTTTCTGAAATAACTCAAATATCCTTATGTATTTGATCCTTTTTTTGTTTGATCCCTTTGCTAAGAAGCAGAGCTAAATGTTTAGCAGAGCTAAACAGATCTCTTTAAATACCCTCAGAAAGATAGGGTGGGGTCCCTCTTAATTGCTCACCTATGCAAACAATCTAATTGTTATCTAATTGCAATACTAAAAACCAGAATGCAAAAGAATGTAAATTAACTCAAACCTTTAACTATTCAATTTCTGTAGTGAAACTAATTCACAGTTCAGGTCTACCACCTTTAACTATTCAATTTCTGTAGTGAAACTAATTCACAGTTCAGGTCCACCACCTTTAACTATTCAATTTCTGTAGTGAAACTAATTCACAGTTCAGGTCTACCACCTTTCTGAAATAACTCAAATATCCTTATGTATTTGATCCTTTTTTTGTTTGATCCCTTTGCTAAGAAGCAGAGCTAAATGTTTAGCAGAGCTAAACAGATCTCTTTAAATACCCTCAGAAAGATAGGGTGGGGTCCCTCTTAATTGCTCACCTATGCAAACAATCTGATTGTTATCTAATTGCAATACTAAAAACCAGAATGCAAAAGAATGTAAATTAACTCAAACCTTTAACTATTCAATTTCTGTAGTGAAACTAATTCACAGTTCAGGTCTACCACCTTTAACTATTCAATTTCTGTAGTGAAACTAATTCACAGTTCAGGTCCACCACCTTTAACTATTCAATTTCTGTAGTGAAACTAATTCACAGTTCAGGTCTACCACCTTTAACTATTCAATTTCTGTAGTAAAACTAATTCACAGTTCAGGTCTACCACCTTTAACTATTCAATTTCTGTAGTGAAACTAATTCACAGTTCAGGTCTAGCACCTTTCTGAAATAACTCAAATATCCTTATGTATTTGATCCTTTTTTTGTTTGATCCCTTTGCTAAGAAGCAGAGCTAAATGTTTAGCAGAGCTAAACAGATCTCTTTAAATACCCTCAGAAAGATAGGGTGGGGTCCCTCTTAATTGCTCACCTATGCAAACAATCTAATTGTTATCTAATTGCAATACTAAAAACCAGAATGCAAAAGAATGTAACTTAACTCAAACCTTTAACTATTCAATTTCTGTAGTGAAACTAATTCACAGTTCAGGTCTACCACCTTTAACTATTCAATTTCTGTAGTGAAACTAATTCACAGTTCAGGTCCACCACCTTTAACTATTCAATTTCTGTAGTGAAACTAATTCACAGTTCAGGTCTACCACCTTTCTGAAATAACTCAAATATCCTTATGTATTTGATCCTTTTTTTGTTTGATCCCTTTGCTAAGAAGCAGAGCTAAATGTTTAGCAGAGCTAAACAGATCTCTTTAAATACCCTCAGAAAGATAGGGTGGGGTCCCTCTTAATTGCTCACCTATGCAAACAATCTAATTGTTATCTAATTGCAATACTAAAAACCAGAATGCAAAAGAATGTAAATTAACTCAAACCTTTAACTATTCAATTTCTGTAGTGAAACTAATTCACAGTTCAGGTCTACCACCTTTAACTATTCAATTTCTGTAGTGAAACTAATTCACAGTTCAGGTCCACCACCTTTAACTATTCAATTTCTGTAGTGAAACTAATTCACAGTTCAGGTCTACCACCTTTAACTATTCAATTTCTGTAGTAAAACTAATTCACAGTTCAGGTCTACCACCTTTAACTATTCAATTTCTGTAGTGAAACTAATTCACAGTTCAGGTCTACCACCTTTCTGAAATAACTCAAATATCCTTATGTATTTGATCCTTTTTTTGTTTGATTCCTTTGCTAAGAAGCAGAGCTAAATGTTTAGCAGAGCTAAACAGATCTCTTTAAATACCCTCAGAAAGATAGGGTGGGGTCCCTCTTAATTGCTCACCTATGCAAACAATCTAATTGTTATCTAATTGCAATACTAAAAACCAGAATGCAAAAGAATGTAAATTAACTCAAACCTTTAACTATTCAATTTCTGTAGTGAAACTAATTCACAGTTCAGGTCTACCACCTTTAACTATTCAATTTCTGTAGTAAAACTAATTCACAGTTCAGGTCCACCACCTTTAACTATTCAATTACTGTAGTGAAACTAATTCACAGTTCAGGTCTACCACCTTTCTGAAATAACTCAAATATCCTTATGTATTTGATCCTTTTTTTGTTTGATCCCTTTGCTAAGAAGCAGAGCTAAATGTTTAGCAGAGCTAAACATATCTCTTTAAATACCCTCAGAAAGATAGGGTGGGGTCCCTCTTAATTGCTCACCTATGCAAACAATCTAATTGTTATCTAATTGCAATACTAAAAACCAGAATGCAAAAGAATGTAAATTAACTCAAACCTTTAACTATTCAATTTCTGTAGTGAAACTAATTCACAGTTCAGGTCTACCACCTTTAACTATTCAATTTCTGTAGTGAAACTAATTCACAGTTCAGGTCCACCACCTTTAACTATTCAATTTCTGTAGTGAAACTAATTCACAGTTCAGGTCTACCACCTTTAACTATTCAATTTCTGTAGTAAAACTAATTCACAGTTCAGGTCCACCACCTTTAACTATTCAATTTCTGTAGTGAAACTAATTCACAGTTCAGGTCTACCACCTTTAACTATTCAATTTCTGTAGTAAAACTAATTCACAGTTCAGGTCTACCACCTTTCTGAAATAACTCAAATATCCTTATGTATTTGATCCTTTTTTTGTTTGATTCCTTTGCTAAGAAGCAGAGCTAAATGTTTAGCAGAGCTAAACAGATCTCTTTAAATACCCTCAGAAAGATAGGGTGGGGTCCCTCTTAATTGCTCACCTATGCAAACAATCTAATTGTTATCTAATTGCAATACTAAAAACCAGAATGCAAAAGAATGTAAATTAACTCAAACCTTTAACTATTCAATTTCTGTAGTGAAACTAATTTACAATTCAGGTCTACCACCTTTAACTATTCAATTTCTGTAGTAAAACTAATTCATAGTTCAGGTCTACCACCTTTAACTATTCAATTTCTGTAGTGAAACTAATTCACAGTTCAGGTCTACCACCTTTCTGAAATAACTCAAATATCCTTATGTATTTGATCCTTTTTTTGTTTGATCCCTTTGCTAAGAAGCAGAGCTAAATGTTTAGCAGAGCTAAACAGATCTCTTTAAATACCCTCAGAAAGATAGGGTGGGGTCCCTCTTCATTGCTCACCTATGCAAACAATCTAATTGTTATCTAATTGCAATACTAAAAACCAGAATGCAAAAGAATGTAAATTAACTCAAACCTTTAACTATTCAATTTCTGTAGTGAAACTAATTCACAGTTCAGGTCTACCACCTTTAACTATTCAATTTCTGTAGTGAAACTAATTCACAGTTCAGGTCTACCACCTTTAACTATTCAATTTCTGTAGTAAAACTAATTCATAGTTCAGGTCTACCACCTTTAACTATTCAATTTCTGTAGTGAAACTAATTCACAGTTCAGGTCTGCCACCTTTAACTATTCAATTTCTGTAGTAAAACTAATTCACAGTTCAGGTCTACCACCTTTAACTATTCAATTTCTGTAGTGAAACTAATTTACAGTTCAGGTCTACCACCTTTCTGAAATAACTCAAATATCCTTATGTATTTGATCCTTTTTTTGTTTGATCCCTTTGCTAAGAAGCAGAGCTAAATGTTTAGCAGAGCTAAACAGATCTCTTTAAATACCCTCAGAAAGATAGGGTGGGGTCCCTCTTAATTGCTCACCTATGCAAACAATCTAATTGTTATCTAATTGCAATACTAAAAACCAGAATGCAAAAGAATGTAAATTAACTCAAACCTTTAACTATTCAATTTCTGTAGTGAAACTAATTCACAGTTCAGGTCTACCACCTTTAACTATTCAATTTCTGTAGTAAAACTAATTCACAGTTCAGGTCTACCACCTTTAACTATTCAATTTCTGTAGTGAAACTAATTCACAGTTCAGGTCTACCACCTTTCTGAAATAACTCAAATATCCTTATGTATTTGATCCTTTTTTTGTTTGATCCCTTTGCTAAGAAGCAGAGCTAAATGTTTAGCAAAGCTAAATAGATCTCTTTAAATACCCTCAGAAAGATAGGGTGGGGTCCCTCTTAATTGCTCACCTATGCAAACAATCTAATTGTTATCTAATTGCAATACTAAAAACCAGAATGCAAAAGAATGTAAATTAACTCAAACCTTTAACTATTCAATTTCTGTAGTGAAACTAATTCACAGTTCAGGTCTACCACCTTTAACTATTCAATTTCTGTAGTAAAACTAATTCATAGTTCAGGTCTACCACCTTTAACTATTCAATTTCTGTAGTGAAACTAATTCACAGTTCAGGTCTACCACCTTTCTGAAATAACTCAAATATCCTTATGTATTTGATCCTTTTTTTGTTTGATCCCTTTGCTAAGAAGCAGAGCTAAACAGATCTCTTTAAATACCCTCAGAAAGATAGGGTGGGGTCCCTCTTAATTGCTCACCTATGCAAACAATCTAATTGTTATCTAATTGCAATACTAAAAACCAGAATGCAAAAGAATGTAAATTAACTCAAACCTTTAACTATTCAATTTCTGTAGTGAAACTAATTCACAGTTCAGGTCTACCACCTTTAACTATTCAATTTCTGTAGTGAAACTAATTCACAGTTCAGGTCCACCACCTTTAACTATTCAATTTCTGTAGTGAAACTAATTCACAGTTCAGGTCTACCACCTTTAACTATTCAATTTCTGTAGTAAAACTAATTCACAGTTCAGGTCTACCACCTTTAACTATTCAATTTCTGTAGTGAAACTAATTCACAGTTCAGGTCTACCACCTTTAACTATTCAATTTCTGTAGTAAAACTAATTCACAGTTCAGGTCTACCACCTTTCTGAAATAACTCAAATATCCTTATGTATTTGATCCTTTTTTTGTTTGATCCATTTGCTAAGAAGCAGAGCTAAATGTTTAGCAGAGCTAAACAGATCTCTTTAAATACCCTCAGAAAGATAGGGTGGGGTCCCTCTTAATTGCTCACCTATGCAAACAATCTAATTGTTATCTAATTGCAATACTAAAAACCAGAATGCAAAAGAATGTAAATTAACTCAAACCTTTAACTATTCAATTTCTGTAGTGAAACTAATTCACAGTTCAGGTCTACCACCTTTAACAATTCAATTTCTGTAGTGAAACTAATTCACAGTTCAGGTCCACCACCTTTAACTATTCAATTTCTGTAGTGAAACTAATTCACAGTTCAGGTCTACCACCTTTAACTATTCAATTTCTGTAGTAAAACTAATTCACAGTTCAGGTCTACCACCTTTAACTATTCAATTTCTGTAGTGAAACTAATTCACAGTTCAGGTCCACCACCTTTAACTATTCAATTTCTGTAGTGAAACTAATTCACAGTTCAGGTCTACCACCTTTAACTATTCAATTTCTGTAGTAAAACTAATTCACAGTTCAGGTCTACCACCTTTCTGAAATAACTCAAATATCCTTATGTATTTGATCCTTTTTTTGTTTGATCCATTTGCTAAGAAGCAGAGCTAAATGTTTAGCAGAGCTAAACAGATCTCTTTAAATACCCTCAGAAAGATAGGGTGGGGTCCCTCTTAATTGCTCACCTATGCAAACAATCTAATTGTTATCTAATTGCAATACTAAAAACCAGAATGCAAAAGAATGTAAATTAACTCAAACCTTTAACTATTCAATTTCTGTAGTGAAACTAATTCACAGTTCAGGTCTACCACCTTTAACTATTCAATTTCTGTAGTGAAACTAATTCACAGTTCAGGTCCACCACCTTTAACTATTCAATTTCTGTAGTGAAACTAATTCACAGTTCAGGTCTACCACCTTTAACTATTCAATTTCTGTAGTAAAACTAATTCACAGTTCAGGTCTACCACCTTTAACTATTCAATTTCTGTAGTGAAACTAATTCACAGTTCAGGTCTACCACCTTTCTGAAATAACTCAAATATCCTTATGTATTTGATCCTTTTTTTGTTTGATTCCTTTGCTAAGAAGCAGAGCTAAATGTTTAGCAGAGCTAAACAGATCTCTTTAAATACCCTCAGAAAGATAGGGTGGGGTCCCTCTTAATTGCTCACCTATGCAAACAATCTAATTGTTATCTAATTGCAATACTAAAAACCAGAATGCAAAAGAATGTAAATTAACTCAAACCTTTAACTATTCAATTTCTGTAGTGAAACTAATTCACAGTTCAGGTCTACCACCTTTAACTATTCAATTTCTGTAGTAAAACTAATTCACAGTTCAGGTCCACCACCTTTAACTATTCAATTTCTGTAGTGAAACTAATTCACAGTTCAGGTCTACCACCTTTCTGAAATAACTCAAATATCCTTATGTATTTGATCCTTTTTTTGTTTGATCCCTTTGCTAAGAAGCAGAGCTAAATGTTTAGCAGAGCTAAACATATCTCTTTAAATACCCTCAGAAAGATAGGGTGGGGTCCCTCTTAATTGCTCACCTATGCAAACAATCTAATTGTTATCTAATTGCAATACTAAAAACCAGAATGCAAAAGAATGTAAATTAACTCAAACCTTTAACTATTCAATTTCTGTAGTGAAACTAATTCACAGTTCAGGTCTACCACCTTTAACTATTCAATTTCTGTAGTAAAACTAATTCACAGTTCAGGTCTACCACCTTTAACTATTCAATTTCTGTAGTGAAACTAATTCACAGTTCAGGTCTACCACCTTTAACTATTCAATTTCTGTAGTAAAACTAATTCATAGTTCAGGTCTACCACCTTTAACTATTCAATTTCTGTAGTGAAACTAATTCACAGTTCAGGTCTACCACCTTTCTGAAATAACTCAAATATCCTTATGTATTTGATCCTTTTTTGTTTGATCCCTTTGCTAAGAAGCAGAGCTAAATGTTTAGCAGAGCTAAACAGATCTCTTTAAATACCCTCAGAAAGATAGGGTGGGGTCCCTCTTAATTGCTCACCTATGCAAACAATCTAATTGTTATCTAATTGCAATACTAAAAACCAGAATGCAAAAGAATGTAAATTAACTCAAACCTTTAACTATTCAATTTCTGTAGTGAAACTAATTCACAGTTCAGGTCTACCACCTTTAACTATTCAATTTCTGTAGTGAAACTAATTCACAGTTCAGGTCCACCACCTTTAACTATTCAATTTCTGTAGTGAAACTAATTCACAGTTCAGGTCTACCACCTTTAACTATTCAATTTCTGTAGTAAAACTAATTCACAGTTCAGGTCTACCACCTTTAACTATTCAATTTCTGTAGTGAAACTAATTCACAGTTCAGGTCTACCACCTTTCTGAAATAACTCAAATATCCTTATGTATTTGATCCTTTTTTTGTTTGATTCCTTTGCTAAGAAGCAGAGCTAAATGTTTAGCAGAGCTAAACAGATCTCTTTAAATACCCTCAGAAAGATAGGGTGGGGTCCCTCTTAATTGCTCACCTATGCAAACAATCTAATTGTTATCTAATTGCAATACTAAAAACCAGAATGCAAAAGAATGTAAATTAACTCAAACCTTTAACTATTCAATTTCTGTAGTGAAACTAATTCACAATTCAGGTCTACCACCTTTAATTATTCAATTTCTGTAGTAAAACTAATTCATAGTTCAGGTCTACCACCTTTAACTATTCAATTTCTGTAGTGAAACTAATTCACAGTTCAGGTCTACCACCTTTCTGAAATAACTCAAATATCCTTATGTATTTGATCCTTTTTTTGTTTGATCCCTTTGCTAAGAAGCAGAGCTAAATGTTTAGCAGAGCTAAACAGATCTCTTTAAATACCCTCAGAAAGATAGGGTGGGGTCCCTCTTAATTGCTCACCTATGCAAACAATCTAATTGTTATTTAATTGCAATACTAAAAACCAGAATGCAAAAGAATGTAAATTAACTCAAACCTTTAACTATTTAATTTCTGTAGTGAAACTAATTCACAGTTCAGGTCTTCCACCTTTAACTATTCAATTTCTGTAGTGAAACTAATTCACAGTTCAGGTCTACCACCTTTAACTATTCAATTTCTGTAGTGAAACTAATTCACAGTTCAGGTCTACCACCTTTCTGAAATAACTCAAATATCCTTATGTATTTGATCCTTTTTTTGTTTGATCCCTTTGCTAAGAAGCAGAGCTAAATGTTTAGCAGAGCTAAACTTATCTCTTTAAATACCCTCAGAAAGATAGGGTGGGGTCCATCTTAATTGCTCACCTATGCAAACAATCTAATTGTTATCTAATTGCAATACTAAAAACCAGAATGCAAAAGAATGTAAATTAACTCAAACCTTTAACTATTCAATTTCTGTAGTGAAACTAATTCACAGTTCAGGTCTACCACCTTTAACTATTCAATTTCTGTAGTAAAACTAATTCACAGTTCAGGTCTACCACCTTTAACTATTCAATTTCTGTAGTGAAACTAATTCACAGTTCAGGTCTACCACCTTTAACTATTCAATTTCTGTAGTAAAACTAATTCATAGTTCAGGTCTACCACCTTTAACTATTCAATTTCTGTAGTGAAACTAATTCACAGTTCAGGTCTACCACCTTTCTGAAATAACTCAAATATCCTTATGTATTTGATCCTTTTTTTGTTTGATCCCTTTGCTAAGAAGCAGAGCTAAATGTTCAGCAGAGCTAAACAGATCTCTTTAAATACCCTCAGAAAGATAGGGTGGGGTTCCTCTTAATTGCTCACCTATGCAAACAATCTAATTGTTATCTAATTGCAATACTAAAAACCAGAATGCAAAAGAATGTAAATTAACTCAAACCTTTAACTATTCAATTTCTGTAGTGAAACTAATTCACAGTTCAGGTCTACCACCTTTAACTATTCAATTTCTGTAGTGAAACTAATTCACAGTTCAGGTCCACCACCTTTAACTATTCAATTTCTGTAGTGAAACTAATTCACAGTTCAGGTCTACCACCTTTAACAATTCAATTTCTGTAGTGAAACTAATTCACAGTTCAGGTCCACCACCTTAACTATTCAAATTCTGTAGTGAAACTAATTCACAGTTCAGGTCTACCACCTTTAACTATTCAATTTCTGTAGTAAAACTAATTCACAGTTCAGGTCTACCACCTTTAACTATTCAATTTCTGTAGTGAAACTAATTCACAGTTCAGGTCCACCACCTTTAACTATTCAATTTCTGTAGTGAAACTAATTCACAGTTCAGGTCTACCACCTTTAACTATTCAATTTCTGTAGTAAAACTAATTCACAGTTCAGGTCTACCACCTTTCTGAAATAACTCAAATATCCTTATGTATTTGATCCTTTTTTTGTTTGATCCATTTGCTAAGAAGCAGAGCTAAATGTTTAGCAGAGCTAAACAGATCTCTTTAAATACCCTCAGAAAGATAGGGTGGGGTCCCTCTTAATTGCTCACCTATGCAAACAATCTAATTGTTATCTAATTGCAATACTAAAAACCAGAATGCAAAAGAATGTAAATTAACTCAAACCTTTAACTATTCAATTTCTGTAGTGAAACTAATTCACAGTTCAGGTCTACCACCTTTAACTATTCAATTTCTGTAGTGAAACTAATTCACAGTTCAGGTCCACCACCTTTAACTATTCAATTTCTGTAGTGAAACTAATTCACAGTTCAGGTCTACCACCTTTAACTATTCAATTTCTGTAGTAAAACTAATTCACAGTTCAGGTCTACCACCTTTAACTATTCAATTTCTGTAGTGAAACTAATTCACAGTTCAGGTCTACCACCTTTCTGAAATAACTCAAATATCCTTATGTATTTGATCCTTTTTTTGTTTGATTCCTTTGCTAAGAAGCAGAGCTAAATGTTTAGCAGAGCTAAACAGATCTCTTTAAATACCCTCAGAAAGATAGGGTGGGGTCCCTCTTAATTGCTCACCTATGCAAACAATCTAATTGTTATCTAATTGCAATACTAAAAACCAGAATGCAAAAGAATGTAAATTAACTCAAACCTTTAACTATTCAATTTCTGTAGTGAAACTAATTCACAGTTCAGGTCTACCACCTTTAACTATTCAATTTCTGTAGTAAAACTAATTCACAGTTCAGGTCCACCACCTTTAACTATTCAATTTCTGTAGTGAAACTAATTCACAGTTCAGGTCTACCACCTTTCTGAAATAACTCAAATATCCTTATGTATTTGATCCTTTTTTTGTTTGATCCCTTTGCTAAGAAGCAGAGCTAAATGTTTAGCAGAGCTAAACATATCTCTTTAAATACCCTCAGAAAGATAGGGTGGGGTCCCTCTTAATTGCTCACCTATGCAAACAATCTAATTGTTATCTAATTGCAATACTAAAAACCAGAATGCAAAAGAATGTAAATTAACTCAAACCTTTAACTATTCAATTTCTGTAGTGAAACTAATTCACAGTTCAGGTCTACCACCTTTAACTATTCAATTTCTGTAGTAAAACTAATTCACAGTTCAGGTCTACCACCTTTAACTATTCAATTTCTGTAGTGAAACTAATTCACAGTTCAGGTCTACCACCTTTAACTATTCAATTTCTGTAGTAAAACTAATTCATAGTTCAGGTCTACCACCTTTAACTATTCAATTTCTGTAGTGAAACTAATTCACAGTTCAGGTCTACCACCTTTCTGAAATAACTCAAATATCCTTATGTATTTGATCCTTTTTTGTTTGATCCCTTTGCTAAGAAGCAGAGCTAAATGTTTAGCAGAGCTAAACAGATCTCTTTAAATACCCTCAGAAAGATAGGGTGGGGTCCCTCTTAATTGCTCACCTATGCAAACAATCTAATTGTTATCTAATTGCAATACTAAAAACCAGAATGCAAAAGAATGTAAATTAACTCAAACCTTTAACTATTCAATTTCTGTAGTGAAACTAATTCACAGTTCAGGTCTACCACCTTTAACTATTCAATTTCTGTAGTGAAACTAATTCACAGTTCAGGTCCACCACCTTTAACTATTCAATTTCTGTAGTGAAACTAATTCACAGTTCAGGTCTACCACCTTTAACTATTCAATTTCTGTAGTAAAACTAATTCACAGTTCAGGTCTACCACCTTTAACTATTCAATTTCTGTAGTGAAACTAATTCACAGTTCAGGTCTACCACCTTTCTGAAATAACTCAAATATCCTTATGTATTTGATCCTTTTTTTGTTTGATTCCTTTGCTAAGAAGCAGAGCTAAATGTTTAGCAGAGCTAAACAGATCTCTTTAAATACCCTCAGAAAGATAGGGTGGGGTCCCTCTTAATTGCTCACCTATGCAAACAATCTAATTGTTATCTAATTGCAATACTAAAAACCAGAATGCAAAAGAATGTAAATTAACTCAAACCTTTAACTATTCAATTTCTGTAGTGAAACTAATTCACAATTCAGGTCTACCACCTTTAATTATTCAATTTCTGTAGTAAAACTAATTCATAGTTCAGGTCTACCACCTTTAACTATTCAATTTCTGTAGTGAAACTAATTCACAGTTCAGGTCTACCACCTTTCTGAAATAACTCAAATATCCTTATGTATTTGATCCTTTTTTTGTTTGATCCCTTTGCTAAGAAGCAGAGCTAAATGTTTAGCAGAGCTAAACAGATCTCTTTAAATACCCTCAGAAAGATAGGGTGGGGTCCCTCTTAATTGCTCACCTATGCAAACAATCTAATTGTTATTTAATTGCAATACTAAAAACCAGAATGCAAAAGAATGTAAATTAACTCAAACCTTTAACTATTTAATTTCTGTAGTGAAACTAATTCACAGTTCAGGTCTTCCACCTTTAACTATTCAATTTCTGTAGTGAAACTAATTCACAGTTCAGGTCCACCACCTTTAACTATTCAATTTCTGTAGTGAAACTAATTCACAGTTCAGGTCTACCACCTTTCTGAAATAACTCAAATATCCTTATGTATTTGATCCTTTTTTTGTTTGATCCCTTTGCTAAGAAGCAGAGCTAAATGTTTAGCAGAGCTAAACTTATCTCTTTAAATACCCTCAGAAAGATAGGGTGGGGTCCATCTTAATTGCTCACCTATGCAAACAATCTAATTGTTATCTAATTGCAATACTAAAAACCAGAATGCAAAAGAATGTAAATTAACTCAAACCTTTAACTATTCAATTTCTGTAGTGAAACTAATTCACAGTTCAGGTCTACCACCTTTAACTATTCAATTTCTGTAGTAAAACTAATTCACAGTTCAGGTCTACCACCTTTAACTATTCAATTTCTGTAGTGAAACTAATTCACAGTTCAGGTCTACCACCTTTAACTATTCAATTTCTGTAGTAAAACTAATTCATAGTTCAGGTCTACCACCTTTAACTATTCAATTTCTGTAGTGAAACTAATTCACAGTTCAGGTCTACCACCTTTCTGAAATAACTCAAATATCCTTATGTATTTGATCCTTTTTTTGTTTGATCCCTTTGCTAAGAAGCAGAGCTAAATGTTCAGCAGAGCTAAACAGATCTCTTTAAATACCCTCAGAAAGATAGGGTGGGGTTCCTCTTAATTGCTCACCTATGCAAACAATCTAATTGTTATCTAATTGCAATACTAAAAACCAGAATGCAAAAGAATGTAAATTAACTCAAACCTTTAACTATTCAATTTCTGTAGTGAAACTAATTCACAGTTCAGGTCTACCACCTTTAACTATTCAATTTCTGTAGTGAAACTAATTCACAGTTCAGGTCCACCACCTTTAACTATTCAATTTCTGTAGTGAAACTAATTCACAGTTCAGGTCTACCACCTTTCTGAAATAACTCAAATATCCTTATGTATTTGATCCTTTTTTTGTTTGATCCCTTTGCTAAGAAGCAGAGCTAAATGTTTAGCAGAGCTAAACAGATCTCTTTAAATACCCTCAGAAAGATAGGATGGGGTCCCTCTTAATTGCTCACCTATGCAAACAATCTAATTGTTATCTAATTGCAATACTAAAAACCAGAATGCAAAAGAATGTAAATTAACTCAAACCTTTAACTATTCAATTTCTGTAGTGAAACTAATTCACAGTTCAGGTCTACCACCTTTAACTATTCAATTTCTGTAGTGAAACTAATTCACAGTTCAGGTCCACCACCTTTAACTATTCAATTTCTGTAGTGAAACTAATTCACAGTTCAGGTCTACCACCTTTCTGAAATAACTCAAATATCCTTATGTATTTGATCCTTTTTTTGTTTGATCCCTTTGCTAAGAAGCAGAGCTAAATGTTTAGCAGAGCTAAACAGATCTCTTTAAATACCCTCAGAAAGATAGGATGGGGTCCCTCTTAATTGCTCACCTATGCAAACAATCTAATTGTTATCTAATTGCAATACTAAAAACCAGAATGCAAAAGAATGTAAATTAACTCAAACCTTTAACTATTCAATTTCTGTAGTGAAACTAATTCACAGTTCAGGTCTACCACCTTTAACTATTCAATTTCTGTAGTGAAACTAATTCACAGTTCAGGTCCACCACCTTTAACTATTCAATTTCTGTAGTGAAACTAATTCACAGTTCAGGTCTACCACCTTTCTGAAATAACTCAAATATCCTTATGTATTTGATCCTTTTTTTGTTTGATCCCTTTGCTAAGAAGCAGAGCTAAATGTTTAGCAGAGCTAAACAGATCTCTTTAAATACCCTCAGAAAGATAGGGTGGGGTCCCTCTTAATTGCTCACCTATGCAAACAATCTAATTGTTATCTAATTGCAATACTAAAAACCAGAATGCAAAAGAATGTAAATTAACTCAAACCTTTAACTATTCAATTTCTGTAGTGAAACTAATTCACAGTTCAGGTCTACCACCTTTAACTATTCAATTTCTGTAGTAAAACTAATTCACAGTTCAGGTCTACCACCTTTAACTATTCAATTTCTGTAGTGAAACTAATTCACAGTTCAGGTCTACCACCTTTCTGAAATAACTCAAATATCCTTATGTATTTGATCCTTTTTTTGTTTGATCCCTTTGCTAAGAAGTAGAGCTAAATGTTTAGCAGAGCTAAACAGATCTCTTTAAATACCCTCAGAAAGATAGGGTGGGGTCCCTCTTAATTGCTCACCTATGCAAACAATCTAATTGTTATCTAATTGCAATACTAAAAACCAGAATGCAAAAGAATGTAAATTAACTCAAACCTTTAACTATTCAATTTCTGTAGTGAAACTAATTCACAGTTCAGGTCTACCACCTTTAACTATTCAATTTCTGTAGTGAAACTAATTCACAGTTCAGGTCCACCACCTTTAACTATTCAATTTCTGTAGTGAAACTAATTCACAGTTCAGGTCTACCACCTTTAACTATTCAATTTCTGTAGTAAAACTAATTCACAGTTCAGGTCTACCACCTTTAACTATTCAATTTCTGTAGTGAAACTAATTCACAGTTCAGGTCTACCACCTTTAACTATTCAATTTCTGTAGTAAAACTAATTCACAGTTCAGGTCTACCACCTTTAACTATTCAATTTCTGTAGTGAAACTAATTCACAGTTCAGGTCTACCACCTTTCTGAAATAACTCAAATATACTTATGTATTTGATCCTTTTTTTGTTTGATCCCTTTGCTAAGAAGCAGAGCTAAATGTTTAGCAGAGCTAAACAGATCTCTTTAAATACCCTCAGAAAGATAGGGTGGGGTCCCTCTTAATTGCTCACCTATGCAAACAATCTAATTGTTATCTAATTGCAATACTAAAAACCAGAATGCAAAAGAATGTAAATTAACTCAAACCTTTAACTATTCAATTTCTGTAGTGAAACTAATTCACAGTTCAGGTCTACCACCTTTAACTATTCAATTTCTGTAGTGAAACTAATTCACAGTTCAGGTCTACCACCTTTAACTATTCAATTTCTGTAGTGAAACTAATTCACAGTTCAGGTCTACCACCTTTCTGAAATAACTCAAATATCCTTATGTATTTGATCCTTTTTTTGTTTGATCCCTTTGCTAAGAAGCAGAGCTAAATGTTTAGCAGAGCTAAACAGATCTCTTTAAATACCCTCAGAAAGATAGGGTGGGGTCCCTCTTAATTGCTCACCTATGCAAACAATCTAATTGTTATCTAATTGCAATACTAAAAACCAGAATGCAAAATAATGTAACTTAACTCAAACCTTTAACTATTCAATTTCTGTAGTGAAACTAATTCACAGTTCAGGTCTACCACCTTTAACTATTCAATTTCTGTAGTAAAACTAATTCACAGTTCAGTTCCACCACCTTTAACTATTCAATTTCTGTAGTGAAACTAATTCACAGTTCAGGTCTACCACCTTTCTGAAATAACTCAAATATCCTTATGTATTTGATCCTTTTTTTGTTTGATCCCTTTGCTAAGAAGCAGAGCTAAATGTTTAGCAGAGCTAAACAGATCTCTTTAAATACCCTCAGAAAGATAGGGTGGGGTCCCTCTTAATTGCTCACCTATGCAAACAATCTAATTGTTATCTAATTGCAATACTAAAAACCAGAATGCAAAAGAATGTAAATTAACTCAAACCTTTAACTATTCAATTTCTGTAGTGAAACTAATTCACAGTTCAGGTCTACCACCTTTAACTATTGAATTTCTGTAGTGAAACTAATTCACAGTTCAGGTCCACCACCTTTAACTATTCAATTTCTGTAGTGAAACTAATTCACAGTTCAGGTCTACCACCTTTAACTATTCAATTTCTGTAGTAAAACTAATTCACAGTTCAGGTCTACCACCTTTAACTATTCAATTTCTGTAGTGAAACTAATTCACAGTTCAGGTCTACCACCTTTCTGAAATAACTCAAATATCCTTATGTATTTGATCCTTTTTTTGTTTGATTCCTTTGCTAAGAAGCAGAGCTAAATGTTTAGCAGAGCTAAACAGATCTCTTTAAATACCCTCAGAAAGATAGGGTGGGGTCCCTCTTAATTGCTCACCTATGCAAACAATCTAATTGTTATCTAATTGCAATACTAAAAACCAGAATGCAAAAGAATGTAAATTAACTCAAACCTTTAACTATTCAATTTCTGTAGTGAAACTAATTCACAATTCAGGTCTACCACCTTTAACTATTCAATTTCTGTAGTAAAACTAATTCATAGTTCAGGTCTACCACCTTTAACTATTCAATTTCTGTAGTGAAACTAATTCACAGTTCAGGTCTACCACCTTTCTGAAATAACTCAAATATCCTTATGTATTTGATCCTTTTTTTGTTTGATTCCTTTGCTAAGAAGCAGAGCTAAATGTTTAGCAGAGCTAAACAGATCTCTTTAAATACCCTCAGAAAGATAGGGTGGGGTCCCTCTTAATTGCTCACCTATGCAAACAATCTAATTGTTATCTAATTGCAATACTAAAAACCAGAATGCAAAAGAATGTAAATTAACTCAAACCTTTAACTATTAAATTTCTGTAGTGAAACTAATTCACAGTTCAGGTCTACCACCTTTAACTATTTAATTTCTGTAGTGAAACTAATTCACAGTTCAGGTCTACCACCTTTAACTATTCAATTTCTGTAGTGAAACTAATTCACAGTTCAGGTCTACCACCTTTCTGAAATAACTCAAATATCCTTATGTATTTGATCCTTTTTTTGTTTGATCCCTTTGCTAAGAAGCAGAGCTAAATGTTTAGCAGAGCTAAACAGATCTCTTTAAATACCCTCAGAAAGATAGGGTGGGGTCCCTCTTAATTGCTCACCTATGCAAACAATCTAATTGTTATCTAATTGCAATACTAAAAACCAGAATGCAAAAGAATGTAACTTAACTCAAACCTTTAACTATTCAATTTCTGTAGTGAAACTAATTCACAGTTCAGGTCTACCACCTTTAACTATTCAATTTCTGTAGTAAAACTAATTCACAGTTCAGTTCCACCACCTTTAACTATTCAATTTCTGTAGTGAAACTAATTCACAGTTCAGGTCTACCACCTTTCTGAAATAACTCAAATATCCTTATGTATTTGATCCTTTTTTTGTTTGATCCCTTTGCTAAGAAGCAGAGCTAAATGTTTAGCAGAGCTAAACAGATCTCTTTAAATACCCTCAGAAAGATAGGGTGGGGTCCCTCTTAATTGCTCACCTATGCAAACAATCTAATTGTTATCTAATTGCAATACTAAAAACCAGAATGCAAAAGAATGTAAATTAACTCAAACCTTTAACTATTCAATTTCTGTAGTGAAACTAATTCACAGTTCAGGTCTACCACCTTTAACTATTCAATTTCTGTAGTGAAACTAATTCACAGTTCAGGTCCACCACCTTTAACTATTCAATTTCTGTAGTGAAACTAATTCACAGTTCAGGTCTACCACCTTTAACTATTCAATTTCTGTAGTAAAACTAATTCACAGTTCAGGTCTACCACCTTTAACTATTCAATTTCTGTAGTGAAACTAATTCACAGTTCAGGTCTACCACCTTTCTGAAATAACTCAAATATCCTTATGTATTTGATCCTTTTTTTGTTTGATTCCTTTGCTAAGAAGCAGAGCTAAATGTTTAGCAGAGCTAAACAGATCTCTTTAAATACCCTCAGAAAGATAGGGTGGGGTCCCTCTTAATTGCTCACCTATGCAAACAATCTAATTGTTATCTAATTGCAATACTAAAAACCAGAATGCAAAAGAATGTAAATTAACTCAAACCTTTAACTATTCAATTTCTGTAGTGAAACTAATTCACAGTTCAGGTCTACCACCTTTAACTATTCAATTTCTGTAGTAAAACTAATTCACAGTTCAGGTCCACCACCTTTAACTATTCAATTTCTGTAGTGAAACTAATTCACAGTTCAGGTCTACCACCTTTCTGAAATAACTCAAATATCCTTATGTATTTGATCCTTTTTTTGTTTGATCCCTTTGCTAAGAAGCAGAGCTAAATGTTTAGCAGAGCTAAACATATCTCTTTAAATACCCTCAGAAAGACAGGGTGGGGTCCCTCTTAATTGCTCACCTATGCAAACAATCTAATTGTTATCTAATTGCAATACTAAAAACCAGAATGCAAAAGAATGTAAATTAACTCAAACCTTTAACTATTCAATTTCTGTAGTGAAACTAATTCCCAGTTCAGGTCTACCACCTTTAACTATTCAATTTCTGTAGTAAAACTAATTCACAGTTCAGGTCTACCACCTTTAACTATTCAATTTCTGTAGTGAAACTAATTCACAGTTCAGGTCTACCACCTTTAACTATTCAATTTCTGTAGTAAAACTAATTCATAGTTCAGGTCTACCACCTTTAACTATTCAATTTCTGTAGTGAAACTAATTCACAGTTCAGGTCTACCACCTTTCTGAAATAACTCAAATATCCTTATGTATTTGATCCTTTTTTGTTTGATCCCTTTGCTAAGAAGCAGAGCTAAATGTTTAGCAGAGCTAAACAGATCTCTTTAAATACCCTCAGAAAGATATGGTGGGGTCCATCTTAATTGCTCACCTATGCAAACAATCTAATTGTTATCTAATTGCAATACTAAAAACCAGAATGCAAAAGAATGTAAATTAACTCAAACCTTTAACTATTCAATTTCTGTAGTGAAACTAATTCACAGTTCAGGTCTACCACCTTTAACTATTCAATTTCTGTAGTAAAACTAATTCACAGTTCAGGTCTACCACCTTTAACTATTCAATTTCTGTAGTGAAACTAATTCACAGTTCAGGTCTACCACCTTTAACTATTCAATTTCTGTAGTAAAACTAATTCATAGTTCAGGTCTACCACCTTTAACTATTCAATTTCTGTAGTGAAACTAATTCACAGTTCAGGTCTACCACCTTTCTGAAATAACTCAAATATCCTTATGTATTTGATCCTTTTTTTGTTTGATCCCTTTGCTAAGAAGCAGAGCTAAATGTTTAGCAGAGCTAAACAGATCTCTTTAAATACCCTCAGAAAGATAGGGTGGGGTCCCTCTTAATTGCTCACCTATGCAAACAATCTAATTGTTATCTAATTGCAATACTAAAAACCAGAATGCAAAAGAATGTAAATTAACTCAAACCTTTAACTATTCAATTTCTGTAGTGAAACTAATTCACAGTTCAGGTCTACCACCTTTAACTATTCAATTTCTGTAGTGAAACTAATTCACAGTTCAGGTCCACCACCTTTAACTATTCAATTTCTGTAGTGAAACTAATTCACAGTTCAGGTCTACCACCTTTCTGAAATAACTCAAATATCCTTATGTATTTGATCCTTTTTTTGTTTGATCCCTTTGCTAAGAAGCAGAGCTAAATGTTTAGCAGAGCTAAACAGATCTCTTTAAATACCCTCAGAAAGATAGGATGGGGTCCCTCTTAATTGCTCACCTATGCAAACAATCTAATTGTTATCTAATTGCAATACTAAAAACCAGAATGCAAAATAATGTAACTTAACTCAAACCTTTAACTATTCAATTTCTGTAGTGAAACTAATTCACAGTTCAGGTCTACCACCTTTAACTATTCAATTTCTGTAGTAAAACTAATTCACAGTTCAGTTCCACCACCTTTAACTATTCAATTTCTGTAGTGAAACTAATTCACAGTTCAGGTCTACCACCTTTCTGAAATAACTCAAATATCCTTATGTATTTGATCCTTTTTTTGTTTGATCCCTTTGCTAAGAAGCAGAGCTAAATGTTTAGCAGAGCTAAACAGATCTCTTTAAATACCCTCAGAAAGATAGGGTGGGGTCCCTCTTAATTGCTCACCTATGCAAACAATCTAATTGTTATCTAATTGCAATACTAAAAACCAGAATGCAAAAGAATGTAAATTAACTCAAACCTTTAACTATTCAATTTCTGTAGTGAAACTAATTCACAGTTCAGGTCTACCACCTTTAACTATTCAATTTCTGTAGTGAAACTAATTCACAGTTCAGGTCCACCACCTTTAACTATTCAATTTCTGTAGTGAAACTAATTCACAGTTCAGGTCTACCACCTTTAACTATTCAATTTCTGTAGTAAAACTAATTCACAGTTCAGGTCTACCACCTTTAACTATTCAATTTCTGTAGTGAAACTAATTCACAGTTCAGGTCTACCACCTTTCTGAAATAACTCAAATATCCTTATGTATTTGATCCTTTTTTTGTTTGATTCCTTTGCTAAGAAGCAGAGCTAAATGTTTAGCAGAGCTAAACAGATCTCTTTAAATACCCTCAGAAAGATAGGGTGGGGTCCCTCTTAATTGCTCACCTATGCAAACAATCTAATTGTTATCTAATTGCAATACTAAAAACCAGAATGCAAAAGAATGTAAATTAACTCAAACCTTTAACTATTCAATTTCTGTAGTGAAACTAATTCACAATTCAGGTCTACCACCTTTAACTATTCAATTTCTGTAGTAAAACTAATTCATAGTTCAGGTCTACCACCTTTAACTATTCAATTTCTGTAGTGAAACTAATTCACAGTTCAGGTCTACCACCTTTCTGAAATAACTCAAATATCCTTATGTATTTGATCCTTTTTTTGTTTGATTCCTTTGCTAAGAAGCAGAGCTAAATGTTTAGCAGAGCTAAACAGA
The DNA here is from genome assembly GCF_027579735.1 of Bombina bombina. Lineage (NCBI taxonomy): Eukaryota > Metazoa > Chordata > Amphibia > Anura > Bombinatoridae > Bombina > Bombina bombina. The sequence goes on from NC_069499.1 coordinate 2,989,216, forward strand.
TCTCTTTAAATACCCTCAGAAAGATAGGGTGGGGTCCCTCTTAATTGCTCACCTATGCAAACAATCTAATTGTTATCTAATTGCAATACTAAAAACCAGAATGCAAAAGAATGTAAATTAACTCAAACCTTTAACTATTAAATTTCTGTAGTGAAACTAATTCACAGTTCAGGTCTACCACCTTTAACTATTCAATTTCTGTAGTGAAACTAATTCACAGTTCAGGTCTACCACCTTTAACTATTCAATTTCTGTAGTGAAACTAATTCACAGTTCAGGTCTACCACCTTTCTGAAATAACTCAAATATCCTTATGTATTTGATCCTTTTTTTGTTTGATCCCTTTGCTAAGAAGCAGAGCTAAATGTTTAGCAGAGCTAAACAGATCTCTTTAAATACCCTCAGAAAGATAGGGTGGGGTCCCTCTTAATTGCTCACCTATGCAAACAATCTAATTGTTATCTAATTGCAATACTAAAAACCAGAATGCAAAAGAATGTAACTTAACTCAAACCTTTAACTATTCAATTTCTGTAGTGAAACTAATTCACAGTTCAGGTCTACCACCTTTAACTATTCAATTTCTGTAGTAAAACTAATTCACAGTTCAGTTCCACCACCTTTAACTATTCAATTTCTGTAGTGAAACTAATTCACAGTTCAGGTCTACCACCTTTCTGAAATAACTCAAATATCCTTATGTATTTGATCCTTTTTTTGTTTGATCCCTTTGCTAAGAAGCAGAGCTAAATGTTTAGCAGAGCTAAACAGATCTCTTTAAATACCCTCAGAAAGATAGGGTGGGGTCCCTCTTAATTGCTCACCTATGCAAACAATCTAATTGTTATCTAATTGCAATACTAAAAACCAGAATGCAAAAGAATGTAAATTAACTCAAACCTTTAACTATTCAATTTCTGTAGTGAAACTAATTCACAGTTCAGGTCTACCACCTTTAACTATTCAATTTCTGTAGTGAAACTAATTCACAGTTCAGGTCCACCACCTTTAACTATTCAATTTCTGTAGTGAAACTAATTCACAGTTCAGGTCTACCACCTTTAACTATTCAATTTCTGTAGTAAAACTAATTCACAGTTCAGGTCTACCACCTTTAACTATTCAATTTCTGTAGTGAAACTAATTCACAGTTCAGGTCTACCACCTTTCTGAAATAACTCAAATATCCTTATGTATTTGATCCTTTTTTTGTTTGATTCCTTTGCTAAGAAGCAGAGCTAAATGTTTAGCAGAGCTAAACAGATCTCTTTAAATACCCTCAGAAAGATAGGGTGGGGTCCCTCTTAATTGCTCACCTATGCAAACAATCTAATTGTTATCTAATTGCAATACTAAAAACCAGAATGCAAAAGAATGTAAATTAACTCAAACCTTTAACTATTCAATTTCTGTAGTGAAACTAATTCACAGTTCAGGTCTACCACCTTTAACTATTCAATTTCTGTAGTAAAACTAATTCACAGTTCAGGTCCACCACCTTTAACTATTCAATTTCTGTAGTGAAACTAATTCACAGTTCAGGTCTACCACCTTTCTGAAATAACTCAAATATCCTTATGTATTTGATCCTTTTTTTGTTTGATCCCTTTGCTAAGAAGCAGAGCTAAATGTTTAGCAGAGCTAAACATATCTCTTTAAATACCCTCAGAAAGATAGGGTGGGGTCCCTCTTAATTGCTCACCTATGCAAACAATCTAATTGTTATCTAATTGCAATACTAAAAACCAGAATGCAAAAGAATGTAAATTAACTCAAACCTTTAACTATTCAATTTCTGTAGTGAAACTAATTCCCAGTTCAGGTCTACCACCTTTAACTATTCAATTTCTGTAGTAAAACTAATTCACAGTTCAGGTCTACCACCTTTAACTATTCAATTTCTGTAGTGAAACTAATTCACAGTTCAGGTCTACCACCTTTAACTATTCAATTTCTGTAGTAAAACTAATTCATAGTTCAGGTCTACCACCTTTAACTATTCAATTTCTGTAGTGAAACTAATTCACAGTTCAGGTCTACCACCTTTCTGAAATAACTCAAATATCCTTATGTATTTGATCCTTTTTTGTTTGATCCCTTTGCTAAGAAGCAGAGCTAAATGTTTAGCAGAGCTAAACAGATCTCTTTAAATACCCTCAGAAAGATATGGTGGGGTCCATCTTAATTGCTCACCTATGCAAACAATCTAATTGTTATCTAATTGCAATACTAAAAACCAGAATGCAAAAGAATGTAAATTAACTCAAACCTTTAACTATTCAATTTCTGTAGTGAAACTAATTCACAGTTCAGGTCTACCACCTTTAACTATTCAATTTCTGTAGTAAAACTAATTCACAGTTCAGGTCTACCACCTTTAACTATTCAATTTCTGTAGTGAAACTAATTCACAGTTCAGGTCTACCACCTTTAACTATTCAATTTCTGTAGTAAAACTAATTCACAGTTCAGGTCTACCACCTTTAACTATTCAATTTCTGTAGTGAAACTAATTCACAGTTCAGGTCTACCACCTTTCTGAAATAACTCAAATATCCTTATGTATTTGATCCTTTTTTTGTTTGATCCCTTTGCTAAGAAGCAGAGCTAAATGTTTAGCAGAGCTAAACAGATCTCTTTAAATACCCTCAGAAAGATAGGGTGGGGTCCCTCTTAATTGCTCACCTATGCAAACAATCTAATTGTTATCTAATTGCAATACTAAAAACCAGAATGCAAAAGAATGTAAATTAACTCAAACCTTTAACTATTCAATTTCTGTAGTGAAACTAATTCACAGTTCAGGTCTACCACCTTTAACTATTCAATTTCTGTAGTAAAACTAATTCATAGTTCAGGTCTACCACCTTTAACTATTCAATTTCTGTAGTGAAACTAATTCACAGTTCAGGTCTACCACCTTTCTGAAATAACTCAAATATCCTTATGTATTTGATCCTTTTTTTGTTTGATCCCTTTGCTAAGAAGCAGAGCTAAATGTTTAGCAGAGCTAAACAGATCTCTTTAAATACCCTCAGAAAGATAGGGTGGGGTCCCTCTTAATTGCTCACCTATGCAAACAATCTAATTGTTATCTAATTGCAATACTAAAAACCAGAATGCAAAAGAATGTAAATTAACTCAAACCTTTAACTATTCAATTTCTGTAGTGAAACTAATTCACAGTTCAGGTCTACCACCTTTAACTATTCAATTTCTGTAGTGAAACTAATTCACAGTTCAGGTCCACCACCTTTAACTATTCAATTTCTGTAGTGAAACTAATTCACAGTTCAGGTCTACCACCTTTCTGAAATAACTCAAATATCCTTATGTATTTGATCCTTTTTTTGTTTGATCCCTTTGCTAAGAAGCAGAGCTAAATGTTTAGCAGAGCTAAACAGATCTCTTTAAATACCCTCAGAAAGATAGGGTGGGGTCCCTCTTAATTGCTCACCTATGCAAACAATCTAATTGTTATCTAATTGCAATACTAAAAACCAGAATGCAAAAGAATGTAAATTAACTCAAACCTTTAACTATTCAATTTCTGTAGTGAAACTAATTCACAGTTCAGGTCTACCACCTTTAACTATTCAATTTCTGTAGTGAAACTAATTCACAGTTCAGGTCCACCACCTTTAACTATTCAATTTCTGTAGTGAAACTAATTCACAGTTCAGGTCTACCACCTTTCTGAAATAACTCAAATATCCTTATGTATTTGATCCTTTTTTTGTTTGATCCCTTTGCTAAGAAGCAGAGCTAAATGTTTAGCAGAGCTAAACAAATCTCTTTAAATACGCTCAGAAAGATAGGGTGGGGTCCCTCTTAATTGCTCACCTATGCAAACAATCTGATTGTTATCTAATTGCAATACTAAAAACCAGAATGCAAAAGAATGTAAATTAACTCAAACCTTTAACTATTCAATTTCTGTAGTGAAACTAATTCACAGTTCAGGTCTACCACCTTTAACTATTCAATTTCTGTAGTGAAACTAATTCACAGTTCAGGTCCACCACCTTTAACTATTCAATTTCTGTAGTGAAACTAATTCACAGTTCAGGTCTACCACCTTTAACTATTCAATTTCTGTAGTAAAACTAATTCACAGTTCAGGTCTACCACCTTTAACTATTCAATTTCTGTAGTGAAACTAATTCACAGTTCAGGTCTACCACCTTTAACTATTCAATTTCTGTAGTAAAACTAATTCACAGTTCAGGTCTACCACCTTTAACTATTCAATTTCTGTAGTGAAACTAATTCACAGTTCAGGTCTACCACCTTTCTGAAATAACTCAAATATCCTTATGTATTTGATCCTTTTTTTGTTTGATCCCTTTGCTAAGAAGCAGAGCTAAATGTTTAGCAGAGCTAAACAGATCTCTTTAAATACCCTCAGAAAGATAGGGTGGGGTCCCTCTTAATTGCTCACCTATGCAAACAATCTAATTGTTATCTAATTGCAATACTAAAAACCAGAATGCAAAAGAATGTAAATTAACTCAAACCTTTAACTATTCAATTTCTGTAGTGAAACTAATTCACAGTTCAGGTCTACCACCTTTAACTATTCAATTTCTGTAGTGAAACTAATTCACAGTTCAGGTCTACCACCTTTCTGAAATAACTCAAATATCCTTATGTATTTGATCCTTTTTTTGTTTGATCCCTTTGCTAAGAAGCAGAGCTAAATGTTTAGCAGAGCTAAACAGATCTCTTTAAATACACTCAGAAAGATAGGGTGGGGTCCCTCTTAATTGCTCCCCTATGCAAACAATCTAATTGTTATCTAATTGCAATACTAAAAACCAGAATGCAAAAGAATTTAACTTAACTCAAACCTTTAACTATTCAATTTCTGTAGTGAAACTAATTCACAGTTCAGGTCTACCACCTTTAACTATTCAATTTCTGTAGTGAAACTAATTCACAGTTCAGGTCTACCACCTTTAACTATTCAATTTCTGTAGTAAAACTAATTCACAGTTCAGGTCTACCACCTTTAACTATTCAATTTCTGTAGTGAAACTAATTCACAGTTCAGGTCTACCACCTTTCTGAAATAACTCAAATATCCTTATGTATTTGATCCTTTTTTTGTTTGATCCCTTTGCTAAGAAGCAGAGCTAAACAGATCTCTTTAAATACCCTCAGAAAGATAGGGTGGGGTCCCTCTTAATTGCTCACCTATGCAAACAATCTAATTGTTATCTAATTGCAATACTAAAAACCAGAATGCAAAAGAATGTAAATTAACTCAAACCTTTAACTATTCAATTTCTGTAGTGAAACTAATTCACAGTTCAGGTCTACCACCTTTAACTATTCAATTTCTGTAGTGAAACTAATTCACAGTTCAGGTCTACCACCTTTCTGAAATAACTCAAATATCCTTATGTATTTGATCCTTTTTTTGTTTGATCCCTTTGCTAAGAAGCAGAGCTAAATGTTTAGCAGAGCTAAACAGATCTCTTTAAATACACTCAGAAAGATAGGGTGGGGTCCCTCTTAATTGCTCCCCTATGCAAACAATCTAATTGTTATCTAATTGCAATACTAAAAACCAGAATGCAAAAGAATTTAACTTAACTCAAACCTTTAACTATTCAATTTCTGTAGTGAAACTAATTCACAGTTCAGGTCTACCACCTTTAACTATTCAATTTCTGTAGTGAAACTAATTCACAGTTCAGGTCTACCACCTTTAACTATTCAATTTCTGTAGTGAAACTAATTCACAGTTCAGGTCTACCACCTTTCTGAAATAACTCAAATATCCTTATGTATTTGATCCTTTTTTTGTTTGATCCCTTTGCTAAGAAGCAGAGCTAAATGTTTAGCAGAGCTAAACAGATCTATTTAAATACCCTCAGAAAGATAGGGTGGGGTCCCTCTTAATTGCTCACCTATGCAAACAATCTAATTGTTATCTAATTGCAATACTAAAAACCAGAATGCAAAAGAATGTAACTTAACTCAAACCTTTAACTATTCAATTTCTGTAGTGCAACTAATTCACAGTTCAGGTCTACCACCTTTAACTATTCAATTTCTGTAGTGAAACTAATTCACAGTTCAGGTCTACCACCTTTCTGAAATAACTCAAATATCCTTATGTATTTGATCCTTTTTTTGTTTGATCCCTTTGCTAAGAAGCAGAGCTAAATGTTTAGCAGAGCTAAACAGATCTCTTTAAATACCCTCAGAAAGATAGGGTGGAGTCCCTCTTAATTGCTCACCTATGCAAACAATCTAATTGTTATCTAATTGCAATACTAAAAACCAGAATGCAAAAGAATGTAACTTAACTCAAACCTTTAACTATTCAATTTCTGTAGTGAAACTAATTCACAGTTCAGGTCTACCACCTTTAACTATTCAATTTCTGTAGTAAAACTAATTCACAGTTCAGTTCCACCACCTTTAACTATTCAATTTCTGTAGTGAAACTAATTCACAGTTCAGGTCTACCACCTTTCTGAAATAACTTAAATATCCTTATGTATTTGATCCTTTTTTTGTTTGATCCCTTTGCTAAGAAGCAGAGCTAAATGTTTAGCAGAGCTTAACAGATCTCTTTAAATACCCTCAGAAAGATAGGGTGGGGTCCAATGTTCCCTCTAATTTTTTTTCTTTGTGTGCAATTATTTTTTTCTGTGTGCGGACTTGATACTGTGTACTCGGTACTGTGTGCACTACTGAGCGAGTAGAGAAGAATAGCTAATATTTAACCTTAGAGTAAATTTTAACCAGTTATCATGTTATTAGTATATTATCGGCCACCACAACCATAACTGATTATATTATCAGCCACCACAACCATATATATATATATCATATCTATATCATATGTGTATATATATATATTACACTTTCAGGTTTCATTATTGATGGACTGCTTTACTATTGCAGCACTTTACATACTGAGTATTTGCTGCAGGACTATACAGTGGTCACAATCTGACCATTGCATACCTTTATAGGAACCACATACTGACCAGTCCACTATAATATATATGTATGTATGTAAGTAAAAAAGGAAGTCCTCCTGACAGAAGAGCTTAAAGCAAAAGCTTAAACCATTTATTCCACCAATTATAAAATAGGTCAGTAAAATACAGCAAAGGCAACTGAAATGGCTATGATGGGAGGCCGGTGGGGAGGCTGTGGGGGCATATATATATATGGTTATCTTCCATCATTGGAGCGCTTCATTTTTATTTCTAGATTAAAAACATTTTGAACATTGTATATCAATTGTGAAATAAATATATAGGAACATCTAACAAACTGCACAGCATAAAATTTTTGAATTAGGAACCTGTCACTAAAAAAAATATTCTTTTGTTCAAGAATGTGTTTCACCTCATAATATGAGGTGAAACACATTCTTGAACAAAATAATATTTTTTTTAGTAGTGCTAAAAACGAACTCGTTATGAAGAGGCACCATAACTCACCTCACAATTTGACAGCTGGTTTCAGAAAGCACTAAGCTGTGGTAGGTGCACTAACATGAGCCTGTCAGTCACCATGGGGATGACAGCTTCTCTCAACTCTGCCTGCCAGTAAGCCGTGAGTAGCCTCGCATAGGCTATTTTCATTTGTGATGTCACCGGCTGGGAGGGGTCTTGCTGAAGCTGCTAGTCATTCACAGCAGACGGTCACAGAAAGCGTTATTGTTATTTCTATTCTAACCTTCTGCCCTGAGATACCTGCGCTCAGGGGCGGATTGAGACCAACCAGGGCCCCCGGGCAAAAGTGTGACAGGGCCCCCCCATCCCCTCTTTGCTCTACCTACCTAACTCCTCTGCCCCTTCTTCACCCTATTGCCCCTCCCATGTCATCTGTGTGCGTGTGACAGAGAGAGTGTGTGTGTCTGTGTGTGAGAGACAAAGAGAGAGTAAGTGTGTGTGTGTGTGTGGCAGAGAGAGTGTGTGTTTGTGTGTGAGAGACAAAGAGAGAGTAAGTGTGTGTGTGTGTGTGTGAGAGAGAGACAAAGAGAGAGTAAGTGTGTGTGTGGATGACAGAGAGAGAGAGTAAGTTGGTGTGTGCATGGCAGAGAGAGAGAAAGTGTGTTTGTCAGTGTGTGACAGAGAGAGAGAGAGAGAAAGAATGTGTGTGTCTATGTGTGTGACAGAGAGAGAGAATAAGTGTGTGTGTACATGACAGAGAGAGAAAGTGTGTGTGACAGAGAGAAAGTGTGTGTGACAGAAAAAGAGTGTGTGTGTAAGAGACAGAGAGAGAAAGTGTGTGTGTGACAGAGAGAATGTTTGTGTGTACGTGACAGAGAAGGTGTGTGTGTTTGTGTGTATGTGACAGAGAGAGTGTGTATGTGTGTGAAAGAGAGAGTGTGCATGTGTACGTGACAGAGAAAGTGTGTGTGAAATGTGTGTATGTGTGTGTGAGAGAGAGACAGTGAGACAGTGTGTGTGTACGTGATAGAGAGAGAAAATGTGTGTGTGTGACAGAGAGAGTGTTTGTGTGTGTGAGAGACAGAGAGTATGTGTTTGTGTGTACGTGACAAGAGAGTGAATGTATGTGTTGTGACAGAGAGTGTGTGTACGTAAAAGAGAGAGTAGGTGTGTGTGTTTGTGACAGAGAGAGTGTGTGTGTGTCAGAGATCTAGAATGTAGTAGGCATTACATTTATTTTTTACGTTATATTCATGGCTGGAAATTTCCAATTTCCACTAGTCCCATGTTTATAAAAAATTAGAGATGGGAGACATATACACATACACACAAAAGCACACACACATACTCATACACACACAGATATACAGTGATACTCTGAAACACACACTTCTACACACACACACCCACTCATACACACACATACACACAGATATACAGTGATACTCTCATACACACACTCATACAGACACAGATATACACTGATACATACACTCATACACATACTCATACACACCGATATACACTGATACACACACCCACACACTCACCCATAGACACAGATATACACTGATACACACACTCACTTATACACACACAGATAAAACACTGATACAAACACACATATATGTTTACACAAACACATTTAAAAAGGGCACTAGGACCATGCTACTACTTACTTACTTTGCAGGAACAGAGACTCATGTCTGGCCTCTGGGGATGCCAGTGTAAATCTGCTGACCATTATCACTAACCTGAGGATCTCTGTGTCACCTGCTTCACTGATCACAGCTGAAACATTAAGAGCAGCTTTAAATTTGTTGGGTACATTGAGAATGTACAGGAGTTTTAAAGTTGCTCTGTTTTAGTTGCATAGTTGCCAACATTTCAAAAACATTTCAAGGGACACTTTGCCCTATCTGGTGAAGAGAGCCAGGAGGTGAGAAGTTAATGAGGACAGCTCTTTTACTTTTTTAAATCCAGTAACTGTCAGTAAGTGTCCAGGCCATGATACTATGGTGATAAAGAGAATCTGTGACATTGTGCCTGGGCACTCTGTGTCAGTTACTGAATTAAAAAAAAAAGTAAAACAGCTGTTCTCATTATTGAGAATGTAAGGTAGGATGTTCCTTGGAAGTTTATAAGCAGTGAAAGAGTTGAGTCACTGAGCTCCTTACTTATTTCACTCACTAATATGATAAAAAAAAATCAAAGTGTGATTGGCTGGACCTGTCACAATCTCAGAACTATGATCTTATTTTTAGGTAGATAGAGGGTGAATAGAGGTTTCAGAGCATTTGGCATTCAGGTGGTGCCCATTAGTGCACAGTTCAGAGGTTCCTGATCTGTGCACTGATTGGCCCCTGAATGCCAAATGCTCTGAAGCCTGCAAGGGTATAATGTGATGACATTTTGGAACTACTTAAAATGTGTTGCAATTCAATAAAAATATATTTATTTATGCAGAACACATTTTATTTAGAAAACAGTTATATTATAAATTATCATATGTGTGCCAAACTTAATCTAAATAAAATGTGCTGCATAATAAATATTTTAAGATTGAAAAGGGGGCAAAATAAATTATGGAAATACATTTTATTTTTTTGTGTTTTATTAAGCATTAGTAAACGTGTTATGGAGAATTCTAGTTTGTGCTCTATTTCCCTTTAATATATATTTCAGTTGTTTGTCTGCACCTAAAGACCTCAGAGGGGGACTGTATTATTATGCAATTATATAGAGTAATGTAATATAACAAGGCCATTGAACTACAAACCTGAAAACCTTAGTTGCAAATATATTTACTGTGTATGTATACTGGATAGAAGAGTGGTGCATTTCTATTAGCACAGTCAGTTACCATTACATATACCATATGCACAGATTTATATGGATTTTTTACATGTGCCTTTTTGTCATTGCTAATAACTTAAATTAGATTTACACACACATATTTTTTTGTATATTTGTATAGCAACTGAGCTATTGAAGCATCTGAAATACTTATTTCAGATGCTTCAATAGCTCAGTTGCTATACAAATATACAAAAAGAAAAAGTGTGTGTAAATCTAATTTTAATTCCTGGGTAGATGATATGTAAAGTAAGTAATCGTCCACATTAAATATTTGCTGGAGAGCCAGCCATCCTACCTTCTTTTAATTAGTGCTGCTGGCCTGGGACTGAGTCTTCTCAAATTCAAGCTTTACTGTATAGTCAGTCACCATGTTGAGGGGTGGGAGCTAAACAAGCGTGGTGTGCTAAATTACTGAACTGCCAGAGTGTCCCAGCCACTTCCTCTCCTCAATAACCACCATGACCCTCTGGTCATCCACCGTAACGCTGTGATAACACAGAGGACCGGAGGAGGGTTGATGGAACGTAGTGAACTCTGGTTGAGAACCAGACAGACAAAAATCATAATATAATACAGCTCAGGACATGGAGTGGGTCTGTCCAGGTCCTCACACAGTGCACTAACTCAACTCAGTCATGCACTGAAATGCCTGCCCGCTGTCAAATACTACTGACATCTGCATGACTGATGCCCCAACAAGCCCTAACACAGGATAGGTAAAAGTATAAATTTGTTTTTACATTTTATTAAAAATTAAATATATATGAAATATTTTAAAAAGTATTTATTCTGCAGCAGGCAGTGCCTGGGTCAATCCGCCCCTGCCTGCGCAGTGATGGAGTATGCAGGAGTTAGCCAGGTCTGCAGCTGAGAAATTGTTATCGTACAGCAGGATCAGAGCGGCTGGAAACTCTGCAAGAGAACTGTGAGTGAATCAACACGATCTGATAGTGTAACCGTGTGTTTGGCTAACAAGCTGATGTGTGTTTTTCTTGTGCCAAACGTATGTCACAACGTCTTCTGTTTAATTCTGTTAAATATGACTGCACTCTGAGTTTTGTGACTTTGTGTGTGATAAGATATGACATTGTATGTAAGCTGTTATTTATGTATTACTCAAGTCTCTTACTGGTTTTGCGATATACTGTGATGTGTTGCATGGGGCATCAGTGTTAAGCAGCTCATGGGATCCGCTGAATTAAATTATAGTCTCTCACTCTATGCTATATTCTATTCTAGAGAGATAAAACTTTGCAGTGCTGTCCGATCATCTCACATACTGTGCTCTGTAATGACTACAAGTTACATTGAATTAATATAGCTCTGATACTACGGAGAGATAAACAAGGCACTACTCCAATTAAAAAAGAGTCATTACAGAGCACAGTATGTGAGATGATCGGACACTAGCACTGCAAAGTTTTATCTCTCTAGAATAGAATATAGCATAGAGTGAGAGACTATAACTTAATTCAGTTGGATCCCATGAGCTGCTTACACAGATGCCCCATGCAACACATCACAGTATATCGCAAAACCAGTAAGAGTAATACATAAATAACAGCATAAGACGTTGTGACATACGTTTGGCACAAGAAAAACACACATCAGCTTGTTAGCCAAACACACGGTTACACTATTCAGATCATGTTGATTCACTCACAGTTCTCTTGCAGAGTTTCCAGCCGCTCTGATCTTTGCTGTACGATAACAATTTCTCAGCTGCAGACCTGGCTAACTCTGCATACTCCATCACTCGCGCAGGCATCTCAGGGCAGAAGGAATTAGAAATAACAATAACCCTCACAGATGTGCACAGCCAGTGTGTTAGGTTAGCCTCTGCCCACCGACTGAGAGAAGCGCATAAAGTAGAGTGGAGACAGTCACAGCAGGAGTCAGTGTCTTAGCCTCTGGTGTTGCGCGTCCTGATGTGCTGGCTGCGCTACACCGAGAGGGAAGGTGCGCGGCCGCCCTAACTCGCGCACCTTAAAGGGAACAGTGGTGGGGTCCCTCTTAATTGCTCACCTATGCAAACAATCTAATTGTTATCTAATTGCAATACTAAAAACCAGAATGCAAAAGAATGTAAATTAACTCAAACCTTTAACTATTCAATTTCTGTAGTGAAACTAATTCACAGTTCAGGTCTACCACCTTTAACTATTCAATTCTGTAGTGAAACTAATTCACAGTTCAGGTCTACCATCTTTAACTATTCAATTTCTGTAGTGAAACTATTCACAGTTCAGGTCTACCACCTTTAACTATTCAATTTCTGTAGTAAAACTAATTCACAGTTCAGGTCTACCACCTTATAACTATTCAATTTCTGTAGTGAAACTAATTCACAGTTCAGGTCTACCACCTTTCTGAAATAACTCAAATATCCTTATGTATTTGATCCTTTTTTTGTTTGATTCCTTTGCTAAGAAGCAGAGCTAAATGTTTAGCAGAGCTAAACAGATCTCTTTAAATACCCTCAGAAAGATAGGGTGGGGTCCCTCTTAATTGCTCACCTATGCAAACATCTAATTGTTATCTAATTGCAATACTAAAAACCAGAATGCAAAAGAATGTAAATTAACTCAAACCTTTAACTATTCAATTTCTGTAGTGAAACTAATTCACAATTCAGGTCTACCACCTTTAAACTATTCAATTCTGTAGTAAAACTAATTTCATAGTTTCAGGTCTACCACCTTTACTATTCAATTTTCTGTAGTGAAACTATTCACAGTTCAGGTCTACCACCTTTCTGAAATAACTCAAATATCCTTATGTATTTGATCCTTTTTTTGTTTGATCCCTTTGCTAAGAAGCAGAGCTAAATGTTTAGCAGAGCTAAACATATCTCTTTAAATACCCTCAGAAAGATAGGGTGGGGTCCATCTTAATTGCCTCACCTATGCAAACAATCTAATTGTTATCTAATTGCAATACTAAAAACCAGAATGCAAAAGAATGTAATTAACTCAAACCTTTAACTATTCAATTTCTGTAGTGAAACTAATTCACAGTTCAGGTCTACCACCTTTAACTATTCAATTTCTGTAGTAAAACTAATTCACAGTTCAGGTCTACCACCTTTAACTATTCAATTCTGTAGTGAAACTAATTCACAGTTTCAGGTCTACCACCCTTTAACTATTCAATTTCTGGTAGTAAAACTAATTCATAGTTCAGGTCTACCACCTTTAACTATTCAATTTCTGTAGTGAAACTAATTCACAGTTCAGGTCTACCACCATTCTGAAATAACTCACAATATCCTTATGTATTTGATCCTTTTTTTGTTTGATCCCTTTGCTAAGAAGCAGAGCTAAATGTTTAGCAGAGCTAAACAGATCTCTTTAAATACCCTCAGAAAGATAGGGTGGGGTCCCTCTTAATTGCTCACCTATGCAAACAATCTAATTGTTATCTAATTGCAATACTAAAAACCCAGAATGCAAAAGAATGTAAATTAACTCAAACCTTTAACTATTCAATTTCTGTAGTGAAACTAATTCACAGTTCAGGTCTACCACCTTTAACTATTCAATTTCTGTAGTGAAACTAATTCACAGTTCAGGTCCACCACCTTTAACTATTCAATTTCTGTAGTGAAACTAATTCACAGTTCAGGTCTACCACCTTTCTGAAATAACTAAAATATCCTTATGTATTTGATCCTTTTTTTGTTTGATCCCTTTGCTAAGAAGCAGAGCTAAATGTTTAGCAGAGCTAAACAGATCTCTTTAAATACCCTCAGAAAGATAGGATGGGGTCCCTCTTAATTGCTCACCTATGCAAACAATCTAATTGTTATCTAATTGCAATACTAAAAACCAGAATGCAAAAGAATGTAAATTAACTCAAACCTTTAACTATTCAATTTCTGTAGTGAAACTAATTCACAGTTCAGGTCTACCACCTTTAACTATTCAATTTCTGTAGTAAAACTAATTCACAGTTCAGGTCTACCCACCTTTAACTATTCAATTTCTGTAGTGAAACTAATTCACAGTTCAGGTCTACCACCTTTAACTATTCAATTTCTGTAGTAAAACTAATTCATAGTTCAGGTCTACCACCTTTAACTATTCAATTTCCTGTAGTGAAACTAATTCACAGTTCAGGTCCTACCACCTTTCTGAAATAACCTCAAATATCCTTATGTATTTGATCCTTTTTTTTGTTTGATCCCTTTGCTAAGAAGCAGAGCTAAATGTTTTAGCAGAGCTAAACAGATCTCTTTAAATACCCTCAGAAAGATAGGGTGGGGTCCCTCTTAATTGCTCACCTATGCAAACAATCTAATTGTTATCTAATTGCAATACTAAAAACCAGAATGCAAAAGAATGTAAATTAACTCAAACCTTTAACTATTCAATTTCTGTAGTGAAACTAATTCACAGTTCAGGTCTACCACCTTTAACTATTCAATTTCTGTAGTGAAACTAATTCACAGTTCAGGTCCACCACCTTTAACTATTCAATTTCTGTAGTGAAACTAATTCACAGTTCAGGTCTACCACCTTTCTGAAAATAACTAAAATATCCTTATGTATTTGATCCTTTTTTGTTTGATCCCTTTGCTAAGAAGCAGAGCTAAATGTTTAGCAGAGCTAAACAGATCTCTTTAAATACCCTCAGAAAGATAGGATGGGGTCCCTCTTAATTGCTCACCTATGCAAACAATCTAATTGTTATCTAATTGCAATACTAAAAACCAGAATGCAAAAGAATGTAAATTAACTCAAACCTTTAACTATTCAATTTCTGTAGTGAAAACTAATTCACAGTTCAGGTCTACCACCTTTAACTATTCAATTTCTGTAGTGAAACTAATTCACAGTTCAGGTCCACCACCTTTAACTATTCAATTTCTGTAGTGAAACTAATTCACAGTTCAGGTCTACCACCTTTCTGAAATAACTCAAATATCCTTATGTATTTGATCCTTTTTTTGTTTGATCCCTTTGCTAAGAAGCAGAGCTAAATGTTTAGCAGAGCTAAACAGATCTCTTTAAAATACCCTCAGAAAGATAGGGTGGGGTCCCTCTTAATTGCTCACCTATGCAAACAATCTAATTGTTATCTAATTGCAAATACTAAAAACCAGAAATGCAAAAGAATGTAAATTAACTCAAACCTTTAACTATTCAATTTCTGTAGTGAAACTAATTCAACAGTTCCAGGTCTACCACCTTTAACTATTCAATTTCTGTAGTAAAACTAATTCACAGTTCAGGTCTACCACCTTTAACTATTCAATTTCTGTAGTGAAACTAATTCACAGTTCAGGTCTACCTCCTTCTGAAATAACTCAAATATCCTTATGTATTTGATCCTTTTTTGTTTGATCCCTTGCTAAGAAGCAGAGCTAAATGTTTAGCAGAGCTAAACAGATCTCATTAAATACCATCAGAAAGATAGGGTGGGGTCCCTCTTAATTGCTCACCTATGCAAACAATCTAATTGTTATCTAATTGCAATACTAAAAACCAGAATGCAAAAGAATGTAAATTAACTCAAAACTTTAACTATTCAATTTCTGTAGTGAAACTAATTCACAGTTCAGGTCTACCACCTTTAACTATTCAATTTCTGTAGTAAAACTAATTCACAGTTCAGGTCTACCACCTTTAACTATTCAATTTCTGTAGTAAAACTAATTCACAGTTCAGGTCTACCACCTTTCTGAAATAACTCAAATATCCTTATGTATTTGATCCTTTTTTTGTTTGATCCCTTTGCTAAGAAGCAGAGCTAAATGTTTAGCAGAGCTAAACAGATCTCTTTAAATACCTCAGAAAGATAGGGTGGGGTCCCTCTAATTGCTCAACCTATGCAAACAATCTAATTGTTATCTAATTGCAAATACTAAAAACCAGAATGCAAAAGAATGTAAATTAACTCAAACCTTTAACTATTCAATTTCTGTAGTGAAACTAATTCACAGTTCAGGTCTACCCACCTTTAACTATTCAATTCTGTAGTAAAACTAATTCTTAGTTCAGGTCTACCACCTTTAACTATTCATTTTCTGTAGTGAAACTAATTCACAGTTCAGGTCTACCACCTTTCTGAAATAACTCAAATATCCTTATGTATTTGATCCTTTTTTTGTTTGATCCCTTTGCTAAGAAGCAGAGCTAAATGTTTAGCAGAGCTAAACAGATCTCTTTAAATACCCTCAGAAAGATAGGGTGGGGTCCCTCTCAATTGCTCACCTAGTGCAAACAATCTAATTGTTATCTAATTGCAATACTAAAAACCAGAATGTAAAAGAATGTAAATTAACTCAAACCTTTAACTATTCAATTTCTGTAGTGAAACTAATTCACAATCAGGTCTACCACCTTTAACTATTCAATTTCTGTAGTACAACTAATTCATAGTTCCAGGTCTACCACCTTTAACTATTCAATTTCTGTAGTGAAACTAATTCACAAGTTCAGGTCTACCACCTTTAACTATTCAATTTCTGTAGTGAAACTAATTCACAAGTTCAGGTCTACCACCTTCTGAAATAACTCAAATATCCTTATGTATTTGATCCTTTTTTTTGTTTGATCCCTTGCTAAGAAGCAGAGCTAAATGTTTAGCAGAGCTAAACAGATCTCTTTAAATACCCTCAGAAAGATAGGGTGGGGTCCCTCTTAATTGCTCACCTCTATGCAAACAATCTAATTGTTATCTAATTGCAATACTAAAAACCAGAATGCAAAAGAAGGTAAATTAACTCAAACCTTTAACTATTCAATTTCGTGTAGTGAAACTAATTCACAGTTCAGGTCTACCACCTTTAACTATTCAATTTCTGTAGTGAAACTAATTCACAGTTCAGGTCCACCACCTTTAACTATTCAATTTCTGTAGTGAAACTAATTCACAGTTCAGGTCTACCACCGTTCTGAAATAACTCAAATATCCTTATGTATTTGATCCTTTTTTTGTTTGATCCCTTTGCTAAGAAGCAGAGCTAAATGTTTAGCAGAGCTAAACAGATCTCTTTAAATACCCTCAGAAAGATAGGGTGGGGTCCCTCTTAATTGCTCACCTATGCAAACAATCTGATTGTTATCTAATTGGCAATACTAAAAACCAGAATGCAAAAGAATGTAAATTAACTCAAACCTTTAACTATTCAATTTCTGTAGTGAAACTAATTCACAGTTCAGGTCTACCACCTTTAACTATTCAATTTCTGTAGTGAAACTAATTCACAGTTCAGGTCCACCTCCTTTAACTATTCAATTTCTGTAGTGAAACTAATTCAGCAGTTCAGGTCTACCACCTTTAACTATTCAATTTCTGTAGTAAAACTAATTCACAGTTCAGGTCTACCACCTTTAACTATTCAATTATCTGTAGTGAAACTAATTCACAGTTCAGGTCTACCACCTTTAACTATTCAATTTCTGTAGTGAAACTAATTCACAGTTCAGGTCTACCACCTTTAACCTATTCAATTCTGTAGTGAAACTAATTCACAGTTCAGGTCTACCACCTTTCTGAAATAACTCAAATATCCTTATGTATTTGATCCTTTTTTTGTTGATCCCTTTGCTAAGAAGCAGAGCTAAATGTTTAGCAGAGCTAAACAGATCTCTTTAAATACCCTCAGAAAGATAGGTGGGGGTCCCTCTTAATTGCTCACCTATGCAAACAATCTAATTGTTATCTAATTGCAATACTAAAAACCAGAATGCAAAAGAATTTAACTTAACTCAAACCTTTAACTATTCAATTTCTGTAGTGAAACTAATTCACAGTTCAGGTCTACCACCTTTAACTATTCAATTTCTGTAGTGAAACTAATTCACAGTTCAGGTCTACCACCTTTAACTATTCAATTTCTGTAGTGGAAACTAATTCACAGTTCAGGTCTACCACCTTTCTGAGAATAACTCAAATATCCTTATGTATTGGATCCTTTTTTTGTTTGATCCCTTTGCTAAGAAGCAGAGCTAAATGTTTAGCAGAGCTAAACAGATCTCTTTAAATACCCTCAGAAAGATAGGGTGGGGTCCCTCTTAATTGCTCACCTATGCAAACAATCTAATTGTTATCTAATTGCAATACTAAAAACCAGAATGCAAAAAGAATGTACTTAACTCAAAACCTTTAACTATTCATTTTCTGTAGTGAAACTAATTCACAGTTCAGGTCTACCACCTTTAATTTTTCAATTTCTGTAGTAAAACTAATTCAACAGTTCAGTTCCACCACCTTTAAACTATTCAATTTCTGTAGTGAAACTAATTCACAGTTCAGGTCTACCACCTTTCTGAAATAACTCAAATATCCTTATGTATTTGATCCTTTTTTTGTTTGATCCCTTTGCTAAGAAGCAGAGCTAAATGTTTAGCAGAGCTAAACAGATCTCTTTAAATACCCTCAGAAAGATAGGGTGGGGTCCCTCTTAATTGCTCACCTATGCAAACAATCTAATTGTTATCTAATTGCAATACTAAAAACCAGAATGCAAAAGAATGTAAATTAACTCAAACCTTTAACTATTCAATTTCTGTAGTGAAACTAATTCACAGTTCAGTCTACCACCTTTAACTATTCAATTTCTGTAGTGAAACTAATTCACAGTTCAGGTCCACCACCTTTAACTATTCAATTTCTGTAGTGAAACTAATTCACAGTTCAGGTCTACCACCTTAACTATTCAATTTCTGTAGTAAAACTAATTCACAGTTCAGGTCTACCACCTTTAACTATTCAATTTCTGTAGTGAAACTAATTCACAGTTCAGGTCTACCACCTTTCTGAAATAACTCAAATATCCTTATGTATTTGATCTTTTTTTGTTTGATTCCTTTGCTAAGAAGCAGAGCTAAATGTTTAGCAGAGCTAAACAGATCTCTTTAAATACCCTCAGAAAGATAGGGTGGGGCCCCTCTTAATTGCTCACCTATGCAAACAATCTAATTGTTATCTAATTGCAATACTAAAAACCAGAATGCAAAAGAATGTAAATTAACTCAAACCTTTAACTATTCAATTTCTGTAGTGAAACTAATTCACAGTTTCAGGTCTACCACCTTTAACTATTCAATTTCTGTAGTAAAACTAATTCACAGTTCAGGTCTACCACCTTTAACTATTCAATTTCTGTAGTGAAACTAATTCACAGTTCAGGTCTACCACCTTTCTGAAATAACTAAAATATCATTATGTATTTGATCCTTTTTTAGTTTGATCCCTTTGCTAAGAGCAGAGCTAAATGTTTAGCAGAGCTAAACAGATCTCTTTAAATACCCTCAGAAAGACAGGGTGGGGTCCCTCTTAATTGCTCACCTATGCAAACAATCTAATTGTTATCTAATTGCAATACTAAAAACCAGGAATGCAAAAGAATGTAAATTAACTCAAACCTTTAACTATTCAATTTCTGTAGTGAAACTAATTCACAGTTCAGGTCTACCACCTTTAACTATCAATTTTCTGTAGTAAAACTAATTCACAGTTCAGGTCTACCACCTTTACTATTCAATTTCTGTAGTGAAACTAATTCACAGTTCAGGTCTACCACCTTTAACTATTCAATTTCTGTAGTAAAACTAATTCATAGTTCAGGTCTACCACCTTTAACTATTCAATTTCTGTAGTGAAAACTAATTCACAGTTCAGGTCTACCACCTTTCTGAAATAACTCAAATTTCCTTATGTATTTGATCTTTTTTTTGTTTGATCCCTTTGCTAAGAAGCAGAGCTAAATGTTTAGCAGAGCTAAACAGATCTCTTTATATACCCTCAGAAAGATAGGGGTGGGGTCCCTCTTAATTGCTCACACTATGCAAACAATCTAATTGTTATCTAATTGCAATACTAAAAACCAGAATGCAAAAGAATGTAAATTAACTCAAACCTTTAACTATTCAATTTCTGTAGTGAAACTAATTCACAGTTCAGGTCTACCACCTTTAACTATTCAATTTCTGTAGTGAAACTAATTCACAGTTCAGGTCCACCACCTTTAACTATTCAATTTCTGTAGTGAAACTAATTCACAGTTCAGGTCTACCACCTTTCTGAAATAACTCAAATATCCTTATGTATTTGATCCTTTATTTGTTTGATCCCTTTGCTAAGAAGCAGAGCTAAATGTTTAGCAGAGCTAAACATATCTCTTTAAATACCCTCAGAAAGATAGGGTGGGGTCCCTCTTAATTGCTCACCTATGCAAACACATCTAATTGTTATCTAATTGCAATACTAAAAACCAGAATGCAAAGAATGTAAATTAACTCAAACCTTTAACTATTCAATTTCTGTAGTGAAACTAATTCACAGTTCAGGTCTACCACCTTTAACTATTCAATTTTCTGTAGTGAAACTAATTCACAGTTCAGGTCCACCACCTGTAACTATTCAATTTCTGTAGTGAAACTAATTCACAGTTCAAGTCTACCACCTTTCTGAAATAACTCAAATATCCTTATGTATTTGATCCTTTTTTTGTTTGATCCCTTTGCTAAGAAGCAGAGCTAAATGTTTAGAAGAGCTAAACAGATCTCTTTAAATACCCTCAGAAAGATAGGGTGGGTCCCTCTTAATTGCTCACCTATGCAAACAATCTAATTGTTTATCTAATTGCAATAATAAAACCAGAATGCAAAAGAATGTAAATTAACTCAACCTTTAACTATTCAATTTCTGTTGTGAAACTAATTCACAGTTCAGTTCTACCACCTTTAACTATTCAATTTCTGTAGTGAAACTAATTCACAGTTCAGGTCCACCACTTTAACTATTCAATTTCTGTAGTGAAACTAATTCACAGTTCAGGTCTACCACCTTTCTGAAATAACTCAAATATCCTTATGTATTTGATCCTTTTTTGTTTGATCCCTTGCTAAGAAGCAGAGCTAAATGTTAGCAGAGCTAAACAGATCTCTTTAAATACCCTCAGAAAGATAGGGTGGGGGGTCCCTCTTATTGCTCACCTATGCAAACAATCTAATTGTTATCTAATTGCAATACTAAAAACCAGAATGCAAAAGAATGTAAATTAACTCAAACCTTTAACTATTCAATTTCTGTAGTGAAACTAATTCACAGTTCAGGTCTACCACCTTTAACTATTCAATTTCTGTAGTGAAACTAATTCACAGTTCAGGTCCACCACCTTTAACTATTCAATTTCTGTAGTGAAACTAATTCACAGTTCAGGTCTACCACCTTTCTGAAATAACTCAAATATCCTTATGTATTTGATCTTTTTTTGTTTGATCCCTTTGCTAAGAAGCAGAGCTAAATGTTAGCAGAGCTAAACAGATCTCTTTAAATACCCTCAGAAAGATAGGGTGGGGTCCCTCTTAATTGCTCACCTATGCAAACAATCTGATTGTTATCTAATTGCAATACTAAAAACCAGAATGCAAAAGAATGTAAATTAACTCAAACCTTTAACTATTCAATTTCTGTAGTGAAACTAATTCACAGTTCAGGGTCTACCACCTTTAACTATTCAATTTCTGTAGTGAAACTAATTCACAGTTCAGGTCCACCACCTTTAACTATTCAATTTCTGTAGTGAAACTAATTCACAGTTCAGGTCTAACACCTTTAACTATTCAAATTTCTGTAGTAAAACTAATTCACAGTTCAGGTCTACCACCTTTAACTATTCAATTTCTGTAGTGAAACTAATTCACAGGTTCAGGTCTACCACCTTATAACTATTCCAATTTCTTAGTAGTAAACTAATTCACAGTTCAAGGTCTACCACCTTTAACTATTTCTATTCTGTAGTGAACTAATTCACAGTTCAGGTCTACCACCTTAACTATTCAATTTCTGTAGTAAAACTAATTCATAGTTCAGGTCTACCACCTTTAACTATTCAATTTCTGTAGTGAAACTAATTCACAGTTCAGGTCTACCACCTTTCTGAAATAACTCAAATATCCTTATGTATTTGATCCTTTTTTTGTTTGATCCCTTTGCTAAGAAGCAGAGCTAAATGTTTAGCAGAGCTAAACAGATCTCTTTAAATACCCTCAGAAAGATAGGGTGGGGTCCCTCTTAATTGCTCACCTATGCAAACAATCTAATTGTTATCTAATTGCAATACTAAAAACCAGAATGCAAAAGAATTTAACTTAACTCAAACCTTTAACTATTCAATTTCTGTAGTGAAACTAATTCACAGTTCAGGTCTACCACCTTTAACTATTCAATTTCTGTAGTGAAACTAATTCACAGTTCAGGTCTACCACCTTTAACTATTCAATTTCTGTAGTGAAACTAATTCACAGTTCAGGTCTACCACCTTTCTGAAATAACTCAAATATCCTTATGTATTTGATCCTTTTTTTGTTTGATCCCTTTGCTAAGAAGCAGAGCTAAATGTTAGCAGAGCTAAACAGATCTCTTTAAATACCCTCAGAAAGATAGGGTGGGGTCCCTCTTAATTTGGCTCACCTATGCAAAACAATCTAATTGTTATCTAATTGCAATACTAAAAACCAGAATGCAAAAGAAATGTAACTTAACTCAAACCTTTAACTATTCAATTTCTGTAGTGAAACTATTTCACATTTCAGGTCTACCACCTTTAACTATTCAATTTCTGTAGTAAAACTAATTCAACAGTTCAGTTCCACCACCTTTAACTATTCAATTTCTGTAGTGAAACTAATTCACAGTTCAGGTCTACCACCTTTCTGAAATACCTCAAATATCCTTATGTATTGATTCCTTTTTTTTGTTTGATCCCTTTGCTAAGAAGCAAGAGCTAAATGTTTAGCAGAGCTAAACATATCTCTTTAAATACCCTCAGAAAGATAGGGTGGGGTCCTCTTAATTGCTCACCTATGCAAACAATCTAATTGTTATCTAATTGCAATACTAAAAACCAGAATGCAAAAGAATGTAAATTAACCTCAAACCTTTAACTATTCAATTTCTGTAGTGAAACTAATTCACAGTTCCAGTCTACCACCTTTAACTATTCAATTTCTGTAGTGAAAACTATTTCACAGTTCAGGTCACCACCTTTAACTATTCAATTTCTGTAGTGAAACCTAATTCACAGTTCAGGTCTACCACCTTTAACTATTCAATTTCTGTAGAAAAGAAAAAAGTAAAACTATTCACAGTTCAGGTCTACCACCTTTAACTATTCAATTTCTGTAGTGAAACTAATTCACAGTTCAGGTCTACCACCTTTCGAAATAACTCAAATATCCTTATGTATTTGATCCTTTTTTTGTTTGATCCCTTTGCTAGAAGCAGAGCTAAATGTTAGCAGAGCTAAACAGATCTCTTTAAATACCCTCAGAAAGATAGGGTGGGGGTCCCTCTTAATTGCTCACCTATGCATACAATCTAATTGTTATCTAATTGCAATACTAAAAACCAGAATGCAAAAGAATGTAAATTAACTCAAACCTTTAACTATTCAATTTCTGTAGTGAAACTAATTCACAGTTCAGGTCTACCACCTTTAACTATTCAATTTCTGTAGTGAAACTAATTCACAGTTCAGGTCCACCCACCTTTAACTATTCAATTTCTGTAGTGAAACTAATTCACAGTTCAGGTCTACCACCTTTAACTATTCAATTTCTGTAGTAAAACTAATTCACAGTTCAGGTCTACCACCTTTAACTATTCAATTTCTGTAGTGAAACTAATTCACAGTTCAGGTCTACCACCTTTCTGAAATAACTCAAATATCCTTATGTATTTGATCCTTTTTTTGTTTGATCCCTTTGCTAAGAAGCAGAGCTAAATGTTTAGCAGAGCTAAACAGATCTCTTTAAATACCCTCAGAAAGATAGGGTGGGGTCCCTCTTAATTGCTCACCTATGCAAACAATCTAATTGTTATCTAATTGCAATACTAAAAACCTGAATGCAAAAGAATGTAAATTAACTCAAACCTTTAACTATTCAATTTCTGTAGTGAAACTAATTCACAGTTCAGGTCTACCACCCTTTAACTATTCAATTTTCTGTAGTGAAACTAATTCACAGTTCAGGCCACCACCTTTAACTATTCAATTTCTGTAGTTGAAACTAATTCACAGTTCAAGGTCTACCACCTTTCTGAAATAACTCAAATATCCTTATGTATTTGATCCTTTTTTTTGTTTGATCCCTTTGCTAAGAAGCAGAGCTAAATGTTTAGCAGAGCTAAAACAGATCTCTTTAAATACCCTCAGAAAGATAGGGTGGGGTCCCTCTTAATTGCTCACCTATGCCAAACAATCTAATTGTTATCTAATTGCAATACTAAAAACCAGAATGCAAAAGAATGTAAATTAACTCAAACCTTTAACTATTTCAATTTCTGTAGTGAAACTAATTCACAGTTCAGGTCTACCACCATTAACTATTCAATTTCTGTAGTTAAAACTAATTCACAGTTCAGGGGTCCTACCACCTTTAACTATTCAATTTCTGTAGTGAAAACTAATTCACAGTTCAGGTCTACCACCTTTCTGAAATAACTCAAATATCCTTATGTATTTGATCCTTTTTTGTTTGATCCCTTTGCTAAGAAGCAGAGCTAAATGTTTAGCAGAGCTAAACAGAATCTCTTTAAATACCCTCAGAAAGATAGGGTTGGGGTCCCTCTTAATTGCTCACCTATGCAAACAATCTAATTGTTATCTAATTGCAATACTAAAAACCAGAATGCAAAAGAATGTAAATTTACTCAAACCTTTAACTATTCAATTTCTGTAGTGAAACTAATTCACAGTTCAGGTCTACCACCTTTAACTATTCAATTTCTGTAGTAAAACTAATCATAGTTCAGGTCTACCCACCTTTAAACTATTCAATTTCTGTAGTGAAACTAATTCACAGTTCAGGTCTACCACCCTTTCTGAAATAACTCAAATATCCTTATGTTATTTGATCCTTTTTTTGTTTGATCCCTTTGCTAAGAAGCAGAGCTAAATGTTTAGCAGAGCTAAACAGATCTCTTTAAATACCCTCAGAAAGATAGGGTGGGGTCCCTCTTAATTGCTCACCTATGCAAACAATCTAATTGTTATCTAATTGCAATACTAAAAAACCAGAATGCAAAAGAATGTAAATTAATCAAACCTTTAACTATTCAATTTTCTGTAGTGAAACTAATTCACAGTTCAGGTCTACCACCTTTAACTATTCAATTTCTGTAGTGAAACTAAATTCACAGTTCAGGTATAACCCCCACCTTTAACTATTCAATTTTCTGTAGTGAAACTAATTCACAGTTCAGGTCTACCACCTTTAACTATTCAAATTTCTGGTAGTAAAAACTAATTCACAGTTCAGGTCTACCACCTTTAAACTATTCAATTTCTGTAGTGAAACTAATTCACAGTTCAGGTCTACCACCTTTCTGAAATAACTCAAATATCCTTATGTATTTGATCCTTTTTTTGTTTGATCCTTTGCTAAGAAGCAGAGCTAAATGTTTAGCAGAGCTAAACAGATCTCTTTAAATACCCTCAGAAAGATAGGGTGGGGTCCCTCTTAATTGCTCACCTATGCAAACAATCTAATTGTTATCTAATTGCAATACTAAAAACCAGAATGCAAAAGAATGTAAATTAACTCAAACCTTTAACTATTCAATTTCTGTAGTGAAACTAATTCACAGTTCAGGTCTACCACCTTTAACTATTCAATTTCTGTAGTAAAACTAATTCACAGTTCAGGTCCACCACCTTTAACTATTCAATTTCTGTAGTGAAACTAATTCACAGTTCAGGTCTACCACCTTTCTGAAATAACTCAAATATCCTTATGTATTTGATCCTTTTTTTGTTTGATCCCTTTGCTAAGAAGCAGAGCTAAATGTTTAGCAGAGCTAAACATATCTCTTTAAATACCCTCAGAAAGATAGGGTGGGGTCCCTCTTAATTGCTCACCTATGCAAACAATCTAATTGTTATCTAATTGCAATACTAAAAACCAGAATGCAAAAGAATGTAAATTAACTCAAACCTTTAACTATTCAATTTCTGTAGTGAAACTAATTCACAGTTCAGGTCTACCACCTTTAACTATTCAATTTCTGTAGTAAAACTAATTCACAGTTCAGGTCTACCACCTTTAACTATTCAATTTCTGTAGTGAAACTAATTCACAGTTCAGGTCTACCACCTTTAACTATTCAATTTCTGTAGTAAAACTAATTCATAGTTCAGGTCTACCACCTTTAACTATTCAATTTCTGTAGTGAAACTAATTCACAGTTCAGGTCTACCACCTTTCTGAAATAACTCAAATATCCTTATGTATTTGATCCTTTTTTGTTTGATCCCTTTGCTAAGAAGCAGAGCTAAATGTTTAGCAGAGCTAAACAGATCTCTTTAAATACCCTCAGAAAGATAGGGTGGGGTCCCTCTTAATTGCTCACCTATGCAAACAATCTAATTGTTATCTAATTGCAATACTAAAAACCAGAATGCAAAAGAATGTAAATTAACTCAAACCTTTAACTATTCAATTTCTGTAGTGAAACTAATTCACAGTTCAGGTCTACCACCTTTAACTATTCAATTTCTGTAGTGAAACTAATTCACAGTTCAGGTCCACCACCTTTAACTATTCAATTTCTGTAGTGAAACTAATTCACAGTTCAGGTCTACCACCTTTAACTATTCAATTTCTGTAGTAAAACTAATTCACAGTTCAGGTCTACCACCTTTAACTATTCAATTTCTGTAGTGAAACTAATTCACAGTTCAGGTCTACCACCTTTCTGAATAACTCAAATATCCTTATGTATTTGATCCTTTTTTTGTTTGATTCCTTTGCTAAGAAGCAGAGCTAAATGTTTAGCAGAGCTAAACAGATCTCTTTAAATACCCTCAGAAAGATAGGGTGGGGTCCCTCTTAATTGCTCACCTATGCAAACAATCTAATTGTTATCTAATTGCAATACTAAAAACCAGAATGCAAAAGAATGTAAATTAACTCAAACCTTTAACTATTCAATTTCTGTAGTGAAACTAATTCACAATTCAGGTCTACCACCTTTAATTATTCAATTTCTGTAGTAAAACTAATTCATAGTTCAGGTCTACCACCTTTAACTATTCAATTTCTGTAGTGAAACTAATTCACAGTTCAGGTCTACCACCTTTCTGAAATAACTCAAATATCCTTATGTATTTGATCCTTTTTTTGTTTGATCCCTTTGCTAAGAAGCAGAGCTAAATGTTTAGCAGAGCTAAACAGATCTCTTTAAATACCCTCAGAAAGATAGGGTGGGGTCCCTCTTAATTGCTCACCTATGCAAACAATCTAATTGTTATTTAATTGCAATACTAAAAACCAGAATGCAAAAGAATGTAAATTAACTCAAACCTTTAACTATTTAATTTCTGTAGTGAAACTAATTCACAGTTCAGGTCTTCCACCTTTAACTATTCAATTTCTGTAGTGAAACTAATTCACAGTTCAGGTCCACCACCTTTAACTATTCAATTTCTGTAGTGAAACTAATTCACAGTTCAGGTCTACCACCTTTCTGAAATAACTCAAATATCCTTATGTATTTGATCCTTTTTTTTGTTTGATCCCTTTGCTAAGAAGCAGAGCTAAATGTTTAGCAGAGCTAAACTTATCTCTTTAAATACCCTCAGAAAGATAGGGTGGGGTCCATCTTAATTGCTCACCTATGCAAACAATCTAATTGTTATCTAATTGCAATACTAAAAACCAGAATGCAAAAGAATGTAAATTAACTCAAACCTTTAACTATTCAATTTCTGTAGTGAAACTAATTCACAGTTCAGGTCTACCACCTTTAACTATTCAATTTCTGTAGTAAAACTAATTCACAGTTCAGGTCTACCACCTTTAACTATTCAATTTCTGTAGTGAAACTAATTCACAGTTCAGGTCTACCACCTTTAACTATTCAATTTCTGTAGTAAAACTATTCATAGTTCAGGTCTACCACCTTTAACTATTCAATTTCTGTAGTGAAACTAATTCACAGTTCAGGTCTACCACCTTTATGAAATAACTCAAATATCCTTATGTATTTGATCCTTTTTTTGTTTGATCCCTTTGCTAAGAAGCAGAGCTAAATGTTCAGCAGAGCTAAACAGATCTCTTTAAATACCCTCAGAAAGATAGGGTGGGGTTCCTCTTAATTGCTCACCTATGCAAACAATCTAATTGTTATCTAATTGCAATACTAAAAACCAGAATGCAAAAGAATGTAAATTAACTCAAACCTTTAACTATTCAATTTCTGTAGTGAAACTAATTCACAGTTCAGGTCTACCACCTTTAACTATTCAATTTCTGTAGTGAAACTAATTCACAGTTCAGGTCCACCACCTTTAACTATTCAATTTCTGTAGTGAAACTAATTCACAGTTCAGGTCTACCACCTTTCTGAAATAACTCAAATATCCTTATGTATTTGATCCTTTTTTTGTTTGATCCCTTTGCTAAGAAGCAGAGCTAAATGTTTAGCAGAGCTAAACAGATCTCTTTAAATACCCTCAGAAAGATAGGATGGGGTCCCTCTTAATTGCTCACCTATGCAAACAATCTAATTGTTATCTAATTGCAATACTAAAAACCAGAATGCAAAAGAATGTAAATTAACTCAAACCTTTAACTATTCAATTTCTGTAGTGAAACTAATTCACAGTTCAGGTCTACCACCTTTAACTATTCAATTTCTGTAGTGAAACTAATTCACAGTTCAGGTCCACCACCTTTAACTATTCAATTTCTGTAGTGAAACTAATTCACAGTTCAGGTCTACCACCTTTCTGAAATAACTCAAATATCCTTATGTATTTGATCCTTTTTTTGTTTGATCCCTTTGCTAAGAAGCAGAGCTAAATGTTTAGCAGAGCTAAACAGATCTCTTTAAATACCCTCAGAAAGATAGGATGGGGTCCCTCTTAATTGCTCACCTATGCAAACAATCTAATTGTTATCTAATTGCAATACTAAAAACCAGAATGCAAAAGAATGTAAATTAACTCAAACCTTTAACTATTCAATTTCTGTAGTGAAACTAATTCACAGTTCAGGTCTACCACCTTTAACTATTCAATTTCTGTAGTGAAACTATTCACAGTTCAGGTCCACCACCTTTAACTATTCAATTTCTGTAGTGAAACTAATTCACAGTTCAGGTCTACCACCTTTCTGAAATAACTCAAATATCCTATGTATTTGATCCTTTTTTTGTTTGATCCCTTTGCTAAGAAGCAGAGCTAAATGTTTAGCAGAGCTAAACAGATCTCTTTAAATACCCTCAGAAAGATAGGGTGGGGTCCCTCTTAATTGCTCACCTATGCAAACAATCTAATTGTTATCTAATTGCAATACTAAAAACCAGAATGCAAAAGAATGTAAATTAACTCAAACCTTTAACTATTCAATTTCTGTAGTGAAACTAATTCACAGTTCAGGTCTACCACCTTTAACTATTCAATTTCTGTAGTAAAACTAATTCACAGTTCAGGTCTACCACCTTTAACTATTCAATTTCTGTAGTGAAACTAATTCACAGTTCAGGTCTACCACCTTTCTGAAATAACTCAAATATCCTTATGTATTTGATCCTTTTTTTGTTTGATCCCTTTGCTAAGAAGTAGAGCTAAATGTTTAGCAGAGCTAAACAGATCTCTTTAAATACCCTCAGAAAGATAGGGTGGGGTCCCTCTTAATTGCTCACCTATGCAAACAATCTAATTGTTATCTAATTGCAATACTAAAAACCAGAATGCAAAAGAATGTAAATTAACTCAAACCTTTAACTATTCAATTTCTGTAGTGAAACTAATTCACAGTTCAGGTCTACCACCTTTAACTATTCAATTTCTGTAGTGAAACTAATTCACAGTTCAGGTCCACCACCTTTAACTATTCAATTTCTGTAGTGAAACTAATTCACAGTTTCAGGTCTACCACCTTTAACTATTCAATTTCTGTAGTAAAAACTAATTCACAGTTCAGGTCTACCACCTTTAACTATTCAATTTCTGTAGTGAAACTATTCACAGTTCAGGTCTACCACCTTTAACTATTCAATTTCTGTAGTAAAACTAATTCACAGTTCAGGTCTACCACCTTTAACTATTCAATTTCTGTAGTGAAACTAATTCACAGTTCAGGTCTACCACCTTTCTGAAATAACTCAAATATACTTATGTATTTGATCCTTTTTTTGTTTGATCCCTTTGCTAAGAAGCAGAGCTAAATGTTTAGCAGAGCTAACAGATCTCTTTAAATACCCTCAGAAAGATAGGGTGGGGTCCCTCTTAATTGCTCACCTATGCAAACAATCTAATTGTTATCTAATTGCAATACTAAAAACCAGAATGCAAAAGAATGTAAATTAACTCAAACCTTTAACTATTCAATTTCTGTAGTGAAACTAATTCACAGTTCAGGTCTACCACCTTTAACTATTCAATTTCTGTAGTGAAACTAATTCACAGTTCAGGTCTACCACCTTTAACTATTCAATTTCTGTAGTGAAACTAATTCACAGTTCAGGTCTACCACCTTTCTGAAATAACTCAAATATCCTTATGTATTTGATCCTTTTTTTGTTTGATCCCTTTGCTAAGAAGCAGAGCTAAATGTTTAGCAGAGCTAAACAGATCTCTTTAAATACCCTCAGAAAGATAGGGTGGGGTCCCCTCTTAATTGCTCACCTATGCAAACAATCTAATTGTTATCTAATTGCAATACTAAAAACCAGAATGCAAAATAATGTAACTTAACTCAAACCTTTAACTATTCAATTTCTGTAGTGAAACTAATTCACAGTTCAGGTCTACCACCTTTAACTATTCAATTTCTGTAGTAAAACTAATTCACAGTTCAGTTCCACCACCTTTAACTATTCAATTTCTGTAGTGAAACTAATTCACAGTTCAGGTCTACCACCTTTCTGAAATAACTCAAATATCCTTATGTATTTGATCCTTTTTTTGTTTGATCCCTTTGCTAAGAAGCAGAGCTAAATGTTTAGCAGAGCTAAACAGATCTCTTTAAATACCCTCAGAAAGATAGGGTGGGGTCCCTCTTAATTGCTCACCTATGCAAACAATCTAATTGTTATCTAATTGCAATACTAAAAACCAGAATGCAAAAGAATGTAAATTAACTCAAACCTTTAACTATTCAATTTCTGTAGTGAAACTAATTCACAGTTCAGGTCTACCACCTTTAACTATTGAATTTCTGTAGTGAAACTAATTCACAGTTCAGGTCCACCACCTTTAACTATTCAATTTCTGTAGTGAAACTAATTCACAGTTCAGGTCTACCACCTTTAACTATTCAATTTCTGTAGTAAAACTAATTCACAGTTCAGGTCTACCACCTTTAACTATTCAATTTCTGTAGTGAAACTAATTCACAGTTCAGGTCTACCACCTTTCTGAAATAACTCAAATATCCTTATGTATTTGATCCTTTTTTTGTTTGATTCCTTTGCTAAGAAGCAGAGCTAAATGTTTAGCAGAGCTAAACAGATCTCTTTAAATACCCTCAGAAAGATAGGGTGGGGGTCCCTCTTAATTGCTCACCTATGCAAACAATCTAATTGTTATCTAATTGCAATACTAAAAACCAGAATGCAAAAGAATGTAAATTAACTCAAACCTTTAACTATTCAATTTCTGTAGTGAAACTAATTCACAATTCAGGGTCTACCACCTTTAACTATTCAATTTCTGTAGTAAAACTAATTCATAGTTCAGGTCTACCACCTTTAACTATTCAATTTCTGTAGTGAAACTAATTCACAGTTCAGGTCTACCACCTTTCTGAAATAACTCAAATATCCTTATGTATTTGATCCTTTTTTTGTTTGATTCCTTTGCTAAGAAGCAGAGCTAAATGTTTAGCAGAGCTAAACAGATCTCTTTAAATACCCTCAGAAAGATAGGGTGGGGTCCCTCTTAATTGCTCACCTATGCAAACAATCTAATTGTTATCTAATTGCAATACTAAAAACCAGAATGCAAAAGAATGTAAATTAACTCAACCTTTAACTATTAAATTTCTGTAGTGAAACTAATTCACAGTTCAGGTCTACCACCTTTAACTATTTAATTTCTGTAGTGAAACTAATTCACAGTTCAGGTCTACCACCTTTAACTATTCAATTTCTGTAGTGAAACTAATTCACAGTTCAGGTCTACCACCTTTCTGAAATAACTCAAATATCCTTATGTATTTGATCCTTTTTTGTTTGATCCCTTTGCTAAGAAGCAGAGCTAAATGTTTAGCAGAGCTAAACAGATCTCTTTAAATACCCTCAGAAAGATAGGGTGGGGTCCCTCTTAATTGCTCACCTATGCAAACAATCTAATTGTTATCTAATTGCAATACTAAAAACCAGAATGCAAAAGAATGTAACTTAACTCAAACCTTTAACTATTCAATTTCTGTAGTGAAACTAATTCACAGTTCAGGTCTACCACCTTTAACTATTCAATTTCTGTAGTAAAACTAATTCACAGTTCAGTTCCACCACCTTTAACTATTCAATTTCTGTAGTGAAACTAATTCACAGTTCAGGTCTACCACCTTTCTGAAATAACTCAAATATCCTTATGTATTTGATCCTTTTTTTGTTTGATCCCTTTGCTAAGAAGCAGAGCTAAATGTTTAGCAGAGCTAAACAGATCTCTTTAAATACCCTCAGAAAGATAGGGTGGGGTCCCTCTTAATTGCTCACCTATGCAAACAATCTAATTGTTATCTAATTGCAATACTAAAAACCAGAATGCAAAAGAATGTAAATTAACTCAAACCTTTAACTATTCAATTTCTGTAGTGAAACTAATTCACAGTTCAGGTCTACCACCTTTAACTATTCAATTTCTGTAGTGAAACTAATTCACAGTTCAGGTCCACCACCTTTAACTATTCAATTTCTGTAGTGAAACTAATTCACAGTTCAGGTCTACCACCTTTAACTATTCAATTTCTGTAGTAAAACTAATTCACAGTTCAGGTCTACCACCTTTAACTATTCAATTTCTGTAGTGAAACTAATTCACAGTTCAGGTCTACCACCTTTCTGAAATAACTCAAATATCCTTATGTATTTGATCCTTTTTTTGTTTGATTCCTTTGCTAAGAAGCAGAGCTAAATGTTTAGCAGAGCTAAACAGATCTCTTTAAATACCCTCAGAAAGATAGGGTGGGGTCCCTCTTAATTGCTCACCTATGCAAACAATCTAATTGTTATCTAATTGCAATACTAAAAACCAGAATGCAAAAGAATGTAATTAACTCAAACCTTTAACTATTCAATTTCTGTAGTGAAACTAATTCACAGTTCAGGTCTACCACCTTTAACTATTCAATTTCTGTAGTAAAACTAATTCACAGTTCAGGTCCACCACCTTTAACTATTCAATTTCTGTAGTGAAACTAATTCACAGTTCAGGTCTACCACCTTTCTGAAATAACTCAAATATCCTTATGTATTTGATCCTTTTTTTGTTTGATCCCTTTGCTAAGAAGCAGAGCTAAATGTTTAGCAGAGCTAAACATATCTCTTTAAATACCCTCAGAAAGATAGGGTGGGGTCCCTCTTAATTGCTCACCTATGCAAACAATCTAATTGTTATCTAATTGCAATACTAAAAACCAGAATGCAAAAGAATGTAAATTAACTCAAACCTTTAACTATTCAATTTCTGTAGTGAAACTAATTCCCAGTTCAGGTCTACCACCTTTAACTATTCAATTTCTGTAGTAAAACTAATTCACAGTTCAGGTCTACCACCTTTAACTATTCAATTTCTGTAGTGAAACTAATTCACAGTTCAGGTCTACCACCTTTAACTATTCAATTTCTGTAGTAAAACTAATTCATAGTTCAGGTCTACCACCTTTAACTATTCAATTTCTGTAGTGAAACTAATTCACAGTTCAGGTCTACCACCTTTCTGAAATAACTCAAATATCCTTATGTATTTGATCCTTTTTTGTTTGATCCCTTTGCTAAGAAGCAGAGCTAAATGTTTAGCAGAGCTAAACAGATCTCTTTAAATACCCTCAGAAAGATATGGTGGGGTCCATCTTAATTGCTCACCTATGCAAACAATCTAATTGTTATCTAATTGCAATACTAAAAACCAGAATGCAAAAGAATGTAAATTAACTCAAACCTTTAACTATTCAATTTCTGTAGTGAAACTAATTCACAGTTCAGGTCTACCACCTTTAACTATTCAATTTCTGTAGTAAAACTAATTCACAGTTCAGGTCTACCACCTTTAACTATTCAATTTCTGTAGTGAAACTAATTCACAGTTCAGGTCTACCACCTTTAACTATTCAATTTCTGTAGTAAAACTAATTCATAGTTCAGGTCTACCACCTTTAACTATTCAATTTCTGTAGTGAAACTAATTCACAGTTCAGGTCTACCACCTTTCTGAAATAACTCAAATATCCTTATGTATTTGATCCTTTTTTTGTTTGATCCCTTTGCTAAGAAGCAGAGCTAAATGTTTAGCAGAGCTAAACAGATCTCTTTAAATACCCTCAGAAAGATAGGGTGGGGTCCCTCTTAATTGCTCACCTATGCAAACAATCTAATTGTTATCTAATTGCAATACTAAAAACCAGAATGCAAAAGAATGTAAATTAACTCAAACCTTTAACTATTCAATTTCTGTAGTGAAACTAATTCACAGTTCAGGTCTACCACCTTTAACTATTCAATTTCTGTAGTGAAACTAATTCACAGTTCAGGTCCACCACCTTTAACTATTCAATTTCTGTAGTGAAACTAATTCACAGTTCAGGTCTACCACCTTTCTGAAATAACTCAAATATCCTTATGTATTTGATCCTTTTTTTGTTTGATCCCTTTGCTAAGAAGCAGAGCTAAATGTTTAGCAGAGCTAAACAGATCTCTTTAAATACCCTCAGAAAGATAGGATGGGGTCCCTCTTAATTGCTCACCTATGCAAACAATCTAATTGTTATCTAATTGCAATACTAAAAACCAGAATGCAAAATAATGTAACTTAACTCAAACCTTTAACTATTCAATTTCTGTAGTGAAACTAATTCACAGTTCAGGTCTACCACCTTTAACTATTCAATTTCTGTAGTAAAACTAATTCACAGTTCAGTTCCACCACCTTTAACTATTCAATTTCTGTAGTGAAACTAATTCACAGTTCAGGTCTACCACCTTTCTGAAATAACTCAAATATCCTTATGTATTTGATCCTTTTTTTGTTTGATCCCTTTGCTAAGAAGCAGAGCTAAATGTTTAGCAGAGCTAAACAGATCTCTTTAAATACCCTCAGAAAGATAGGGTGGGGTCCCTCTTAATTGCTCACCTATGCAAACAATCTAATTGTTATCTAATTGCAATACTAAAAACCAGAATGCAAAAGAATGTAAATTAACTCAAACCTTTAACTATTCAATTTCTGTAGTGAAACTAATTCACAGTTCAGGTCTACCACCTTTAACTATTCAATTTCTGTAGTGAAACTAATTCACAGTTCAGGTCCACCACCTTTAACTATTCAATTTCTGTAGTGAAACTAATTCACAGTTCAGGTCTACCACCTTTAACTATTCAATTTCTGTAGTAAAACTAATTCACAGTTCAGGTCTACCACCTTTAACTATTCAATTTCTGTAGTGAAACTAATTCACAGTTCAGGTCTACCACCTTTCTGAAATAACTCAAATATCCTTATGTATTTGATCCTTTTTTTGTTTGATTCCTTTGCTAAGAAGCAGAGCTAAATGTTTAGCAGAGCTAAACAGATCTCTTTAAATACCCTCAGAAAGATAGGGTGGGGTCCCTCTTAATTGCTCACCTATGCAAACAATCTAATTGTTATCTAATTGCAATACTAAAAACCAGAATGCAAAAGAATGTAAATTAACTCAAACCTTTAACTATTCAATTTCTGTAGTGAAACTAATTCACAATTCAGGTCTACCACCTTTAACTATTCAATTTCTGTAGTAAAACTAATTCATAGTTCAGGTCTACCACCTTTAACTATTCAATTTCTGTAGTGAAACTAATTCACAGTTCAGGTCTACCACCTTTCTGAAATAACTCAAATATCCTTATGTATTTGATCCTTTTTTTGTTTGATTCCTTTGCTAAGAAGCAGAGCTAAATGTTTAGCAGAGCTAAACAGATCTCTTTAAATACCCTCAGAAAGATAGGGTGGGGTCCCTCTTAATTGCTCACCTATGCAAACAATCTAATTGTTATCTAATTGCAATACTAAAAACCAGAATGCAAAAGAATGTAAATTAACTCAAACCTTTAACTATTAAATTTCTGTAGTGAAACTAATTCACAGTTCAGGTCTACCACCTTTAACTATTCAATTTCTGTAGTGAAACTAATTCACAGTTCAGGTCTACCACCTTTAACTATTCAATTTCTGTAGTGAAACTAATTCACAGTTCAGGTCTACCACCTTTCTGAAATAACTCAAATATCCTTATGTATTTGATCCTTTTTTTGTTTGATCCCTTTGCTAAGAAGCAGAGCTAAATGTTTAGCAGAGCTAAACAGATCTCTTTAAATACCCTCAGAAAGATAGGGTGGGGTCCCTCTTAATTGCTCACCTATGCAAACAATCTAATTGTTATCTAATTGCAATACTAAAAACCAGAATGCAAAAGAATGTAACTTAACTCAAACCTTTAACTATTCAATTTCTGTAGTGAAACTAATTCACAGTTCAGGTCTACCACCTTTAACTATTCAATTTCTGTAGTAAAACTAATTCACAGTTCAGTTCCACCACCTTTAACTATTCAATTTCTGTAGTGAAACTAATTCACAGTTCAGGTCTACCACCTTTCTGAAATAACTCAAATATCCTTATGTATTTGATCCTTTTTTTGTTTGATCCCTTTGCTAAGAAGCAGAGCTAAATGTTTAGCAGAGCTAAACAGATCTCTTTAAATACCCTCAGAAAGATAGGGTGGGGTCCCCTCTTAATTGCTCACCTATGCAAACAATCTAATTGTTATCTAATTGCAATACTAAAAACCAGAATGCAAAAGAATGTAAATTAACTCAAACCTTTAACTATTCAATTTCTGTAGTGAAACTAATTCACAGTTCAGGTCTACCACCTTTAACTATTCAATTTCTGTAGTGAAACTAATTCACAGTTCAGGTCCACCACCTTTAACTATTCAATTTCTGTAGTGAAACTAATTCACAGTTCAGGTCTACCACCTTTAACTATTCAATTTCTGTAGTAAAACTAATTCACAGTTCAGGTCTACCACCTTTAACTATTCAATTTCTGTAGTGAAACTAATTCACAGTTCAGGTCTACC
Organism: Bombina bombina; assembly: GCF_027579735.1. NCBI lineage: Eukaryota > Metazoa > Chordata > Amphibia > Anura > Bombinatoridae > Bombina > Bombina bombina. Next base: position 3,026,804 of record NC_069499.1, read on the forward strand.
ACCTTTCTGAAATAACTCAAATATCCTTATGTATTTGATCCTTTTTTTGTTTGATTCCTTTGCTAAGAAGCAGAGCTAAATGTTTAGCAGAGCTAAACAGATCTCTTTAAATACCCTCAGAAAGATAGGGTGGGGTCCCTCTTAATTGCTCACCTATGCAAACAATCTAATTGTTATCTAATTGCAATACTAAAAACCAGAATGCAAAAGAATGTAAATTAACTCAAACCTTTAACTATTCAATTTCTGTAGTGAAACTAATTCACAGTTCAGGTCTACCACCTTTAACTATTCAATTTCTGTAGTAAAACTAATTCACAGTTCAGGTCCACCACCTTTAACTATTCAATTTCTGTAGTGAAACTAATTCACAGTTCAGGTCTACCACCTTTCTGAAATAACTCAAATATCCTTATGTATTTGATCCTTTTTTTGTTTGATCCCTTTGCTAAGAAGCAGAGCTAAATGTTTAGCAGAGCTAAACATATCTCTTTAAATACCCTCAGAAAGATAGGGTGGGGTCCCTCTTAATTGCTCACCTATGCAAACAATCTAATTGTTATCTAATTGCAATACTAAAAACCAGAATGCAAAAGAATGTAAATTAACTCAAACCTTTAACTATTCAATTTCTGTAGTGAAACTAATTCCCAGTTCAGGTCTACCACCTTTAACTATTCAATTTCTGTAGTAAAACTAATTCACAGTTCAGGTCTACCACCTTTAACTATTCAATTTCTGTAGTGAAACTAATTCACAGTTCAGGTCTACCACCTTTAACTATTCAATTTCTGTAGTAAAACTAATTCATAGTTCAGGTCTACCACCTTTAACTATTCAATTTCTGTAGTGAAACTAATTCACAGTTCAGGTCTACCACCTTTCTGAAATAACTCAAATATCCTTATGTATTTGATCCTTTTTTGTTTGATCCCTTTGCTAAGAAGCAGAGCTAAATGTTTAGCAGAGCTAAACAGATCTCTTTAAATACCCTCAGAAAGATATGGTGGGGTCCATCTTAATTGCTCACCTATGCAAACAATCTAATTGTTATCTAATTGCAATACTAAAAACCAGAATGCAAAAGAATGTAAATTAACTCAAACCTTTAACTATTCAATTTCTGTAGTGAAACTAATTCACAGTTCAGGTCTACCACCTTTAACTATTCAATTTCTGTAGTAAAACTAATTCACAGTTCAGGTCTACCACCTTTAACTATTCAATTTCTGTAGTGAAACTAATTCACAGTTCAGGTCTACCACCTTTAACTATTCAATTTCTGTAGTAAAACTAATTCACAGTTCAGGTCTACCACCTTTAACTATTCAATTTCTGTAGTGAAACTAATTCACAGTTCAGGTCTACCACCTTTCTGAAATAACTCAAATATCCTTATGTATTTGATCCTTTTTTTGTTTGATCCCTTTGCTAAGAAGCAGAGCTAAATGTTTAGCAGAGCTAAACAGATCTCTTTAAATACCCTCAGAAAGATAGGGTGGGGTCCCTCTTAATTGCTCACCTATGCAAACAATCTAATTGTTATCTAATTGCAATACTAAAAACCAGAATGCAAAAGAATGTAAATTAACTCAAACCTTTAACTATTCAATTTCTGTAGTGAAACTAATTCACAGTTCAGGTCTACCACCTTTAACTATTCAATTTCTGTAGTAAAACTAATTCATAGTTCAGGTCTACCACCTTTAACTATTCAATTTCTGTAGTGAAACTAATTCACAGTTCAGGTCTACCACCTTTCTGAAATAACTCAAATATCCTTATGTATTTGATCCTTTTTTTGTTTGATCCCTTTGCTAAGAAGCAGAGCTAAATGTTTAGCAGAGCTAAACAGATCTCTTTAAATACCCTCAGAAAGATAGGGTGGGGTCCCTCTTAATTGCTCACCTATGCAAACAATCTAATTGTTATCTAATTGCAATACTAAAAACCAGAATGCAAAAGAATGTAAATTAACTCAAACCTTTAACTATTCAATTTCTGTAGTGAAACTAATTCACAGTTCAGGTCTACCACCTTTAACTATTCAATTTCTGTAGTGAAACTAATTCACAGTTCAGGTCCACCACCTTTAACTATTCAATTTCTGTAGTGAAACTAATTCACAGTTCAGGTCTACCACCTTTCTGAAATAACTCAAATATCCTTATGTATTTGATCCTTTTTTTGTTTGATCCCTTTGCTAAGAAGCAGAGCTAAATGTTTAGCAGAGCTAAACAGATCTCTTTAAATACCCTCAGAAAGATAGGGTGGGGTCCCTCTTAATTGCTCACCTATGCAAACAATCTAATTGTTATCTAATTGCAATACTAAAAACCAGAATGCAAAAGAATGTAAATTAACTCAAACCTTTAACTATTCAATTTCTGTAGTGAAACTAATTCACAGTTCAGGTCTACCACCTTTAACTATTCAATTTCTGTAGTGAAACTAATTCACAGTTCAGGTCCACCACCTTTAACTATTCAATTTCTGTAGTGAAACTAATTCACAGTTCAGGTCTACCACCTTTCTGAAATAACTCAAATATCCTTATGTATTTGATCCTTTTTTTGTTTGATCCCTTTGCTAAGAAGCAGAGCTAAATGTTTAGCAGAGCTAAACAAATCTCTTTAAATACGCTCAGAAAGATAGGGTGGGGTCCCTCTTAATTGCTCACCTATGCAAACAATCTGATTGTTATCTAATTGCAATACTAAAAACCAGAATGCAAAAGAATGTAAATTAACTCAAACCTTTAACTATTCAATTTCTGTAGTGTAACTAATTCACAGTTCAGGTCTACCACCTTTAACTATTCAATTTCTGTAGTGAAACTAATTCACAGTTCAGGTCCACCACCTTTAACTATTCAATTTCTGTAGTGAAACTAATTCACAGTTCAGGTCTACCACCTTTAACTATTCAATTTCTGTAGTAAAACTAATTCACAGTTCAGGTCTACCACCTTTAACTATTCAATTTCTGTAGTGAAACTAATTCACAGTTCAGGTCTACCACCTTTAACTATTCAATTTCTGTAGTAAAACTAATTCACAGTTCAGGTCTACCACCTTTAACTATTCAATTTCTGTAGTGAAACTAATTCACAGTTCAGGTCTACCACCTTTCTGAAATAACTCAAATATCCTTATGTATTTGATCCTTTTTTTGTTTGATCCCTTTGCTAAGAAGCAGAGCTAAATGTTTAGCAGAGCTAAACAGATCTCTTTAAATACCCTCAGAAAGATAGGGTGGGGTCCCTCTTAATTGCTCACCTATGCAAACAATCTAATTGTTATCTAATTGCAATACTAAAAACCAGAATGCAAAAGAATGTAAATTAACTCAAACCTTTAACTATTCAATTTCTGTAGTGAAACTAATTCACAGTTCAGGTCTACCACCTTTAACTATTCAATTTCTGTAGTGAAACTAATTCACAGTTCAGGTCTACCACCTTTCTGAAATAACTCAAATATCCTTATGTATTTGATCCTTTTTTTGTTTGATCCCTTTGCTAAGAAGCAGAGCTAAATGTTTAGCAGAGCTAAACAGATCTCTTTAAATACACTCAGAAAGATAGGGTGGGGTCCCTCTTAATTGCTCCCCTATGCAAACAATCTAATTGTTATCTAATTGCAATACTAAAAACCAGAATGCAAAAGAATTTAACTTAACTCAAACCTTTAACTATTCAATTTCTGTAGTGAAACTAATTCACAGTTCAGGTCTACCACCTTTAACTATTCAATTTCTGTAGTGAAACTAATTCACAGTTCAGGTCTACCACCTTTAACTATTCAATTTCTGTAGTAAAACTAATTCACAGTTCAGGTCTACCACCTTTAACTATTCAATTTCTGTAGTGAAACTAATTCACAGTTCAGGTCTACCACCTTTCTGAAATAACTCAAATATCCTTATGTATTTGATCCTTTTTTTGTTTGATCCCTTTGCTAAGAAGCAGAGCTAAACAGATCTCTTTAAATACCCTCAGAAAGATAGGGTGGGGTCCCTCTTAATTGCTCACCTATGCAAACAATCTAATTGTTATCTAATTGCAATACTAAAAACCAGAATGCAAAAGAATGTAAATTAACTCAAACCTTTAACTATTCAATTTCTGTAGTGAAACTAATTCACAGTTCAGGTCTACCACCTTTAACTATTCAATTTCTGTAGTGAAACTAATTCACAGTTCAGGTCTACCACCTTTCTGAAATAACTCAAATATCCTTATGTATTTGATCCTTTTTTTGTTTGATCCCTTTGCTAAGAAGCAGAGCTAAATGTTTAGCAGAGCTAAACAGATCTCTTTAAATACACTCAGAAAGATAGGGTGGGGTCCCTCTTAATTGCTCCCCTATGCAAACAATCTAATTGTTATCTAATTGCAATACTAAAAACCAGAATGCAAAAGAATTTAACTTATCTCAAACCTTTAACTATTCAATTTCTGTAGTGAAACTAATTCACAGTTCAGGTCTACCACCTTTAACTATTCAATTTCTGTAGTGAAACTAATTCACAGTTCAGGTCTACCACCTTTAACTATTCAATTTCTGTAGTGAAACTAATTCACAGTTCAGGTCTACCACCTTTCTGAAATAACTCAAATATCCTTATGTATTTGATCCTTTTTTTGTTTGATCCCTTTGCTAAGAAGCAGAGCTAAATGTTTAGCAGAGCTAAACAGATCTATTTAAATACCCTCAGAAAGATAGGGTGGGGTCCCTCTTAATTGCTCACCTATGCAAACAATCTAATTGTTATCTAATTGCAATACTAAAAACCAGAATGCAAAAGAATGTAACTTAACTCAAACCTTTAACTATTCAATTTCTGTAGTGCAACTAATTCACAGTTCAGGTCTACCACCTTTAACTATTCAATTTCTGTAGTGAAACTAATTCACAGTTCAGGTCTACCACCTTTCTGAAATAACTCAAATATCCTTATGTATTTGATCCTTTTTTTGTTTGATCCCTTTGCTAAGAAGCAGAGCTAAATGTTTAGCAGAGCTAAACAGATCTCTTTAAATACCCTCAGAAAGATAGGGTGGAGTCCCTCTTAATTGCTCACCTATGCAAACAATCTAATTGTTATCTAATTGCAATACTAAAAACCAGAATGCAAAAGAATGTAACTTAACTCAAACCTTTAACTATTCAATTTCTGTAGTGAAACTAATTCACAGTTCAGGTCTACCACCTTTAACTATTCAATTTCTGTAGTAAAACTAATTCACAGTTCAGTTCCACCACCTTTAACTATTCAATTTCTGTAGTGAAACTAATTCACAGTTCAGGTCTACCACCTTTCTGAAATAACTTAAATATCCTTATGTATTTGATCCTTTTTTTGTTTGATCCCTTTGCTAAGAAGCAGAGCTAAATGTTTAGCAGAGCTTAACAGATCTCTTTAAATACCCTCAGAAAGATAGGGTGGGGTCCAATGTTCCCTCTAATTTTTTTTCTTTGTGTGCAATTATTTTTTTCTGTGTGCGGACTTGATACTGTGTACTCGGTACTGTGTGCACTACTGAGCGAGTAGAGAAGAATAGCTAATATTTAACCTTAGAGTAAATTTTAACCAGTTATCATGTTATTAGTATATTATCGGCCACCACAACCATAACTGATTATATTATCAGCCACCACAACCATATATATATATATCATATCTATATCATATGTGTATATATATATATTACACTTTCAGGTTTCATTATTGATGGACTGCTTTACTATTGCAGCACTTTACATACTGAGTATTTGCTGCAGGACTATACAGTGGTCACAATCTGACCATTGCATACCTTTATAGGAACCACATACTGACCAGTCCACTATAATATATATGTATGTATGTAAGTAAAAAAGGAAGTCCTCCTGACAGAAGAGCTTAAAGCAAAAGCTTAAACCATTTATTCCACCAATTATAAAATAGGTCAGTAAAATACAGCAAAGGCAACTGAAATGGCTATGATGGGAGGCCGGTGGGGAGGCTGTGGGGGCATATATATATATGGTTATCTTCCATCATTGGAGCGCTTCATTTTTATTTCTAGATTAAAAACATTTTGAACATTGTATATCAATTGTGAAATAAATATATAGGAACATCTAACAAACTGCACAGCATAAAATTTTTGAATTAGGAACCTGTCACTAAAAAAAATATTCTTTTGTTCAAGAATGTGTTTCACCTCATAATATGAGGTGAAACACATTCTTGAACAAAATAATATTTTTTTTAGTAGTGCTAAAAACGAACTCGTTATGAAGAGGCACCATAACTCACCTCACAATTTGACAGCTGGTTTCAGAAAGCACTAAGCTGTGGTAGGTGCACTAACATGAGCCTGTCAGTCACCATGGGGATGACAGCTTCTCTCAACTCTGCCTGCCAGTAAGCCGTGAGTAGCCTCGCATAGGCTATTTTCATTTGTGATGTCACCGGCTGGGAGGGGTCTTGCTGAAGCTGCTAGTCATTCACAGCAGACGGTCACAGAAAGCGTTATTGTTATTTCTATTCTAACCTTCTGCCCTGAGATACCTGCGCTCAGGGGCGGATTGAGACCAACCAGGGCCCCCGGGCAAAAGTGTGACAGGGCCCCCCCATCCCCTCTTTGCTCTACCTACCTAACTCCTCTGCCCCTTCTTCACCCTATTGCCCCTCCCATGTCATCTGTGTGCGTGTGACAGAGAGAGTGTGTGTGTCTGTGTGTGAGAGACAAAGAGAGAGTAAGTGTGTGTGTGTGTGTGGCAGAGAGAGTGTGTGTTTGTGTGTGAGAGACAAAGAGAGAGTAAGTGTGTGTGTGTGTGTGTGAGAGAGAGACAAAGAGAGAGTAAGTGTGTGTGTGGATGACAGAGAGAGAGAGTAAGTTGGTGTGTGCATGGCAGAGAGAGAGAAAGTGTGTTTGTCAGTGTGTGACAGAGAGAGAGAGAGAGAAAGAATGTGTGTGTCTATGTGTGTGACAGAGAGAGAGAATAAGTGTGTGTGTACATGACAGAGAGAGAAAGTGTGTGTGACAGAGAGAAAGTGTGTGTGACAGAAAAAGAGTGTGTGTGTAAGAGACAGAGAGAGAAAGTGTGTGTGTGACAGAGAGAATGTTTGTGTGTACGTGACAGAGAAGGTGTGTGTGTTTGTGTGTATGTGACAGAGAGAGTGTGTATGTGTGTGAAAGAGAGAGTGTGCATGTGTACGTGACAGAGAAAGTGTGTGTGAAATGTGTGTATGTGTGTGTGAGAGAGAGACAGTGAGACAGTGTGTGTGTACGTGATAGAGAGAGAAAATGTGTGTGTGTGACAGAGAGAGTGTTTGTGTGTGTGAGAGACAGAGAGTATGTGTTTGTGTGTACGTGACAAGAGAGTGAATGTATGTGTTGTGACAGAGAGTGTGTGTACGTAAAAGAGAGAGTAGGTGTGTGTGTTTGTGACAGAGAGAGTGTGTGTGTGTCAGAGATCTAGAATGTAGTAGGCATTACATTTATTTTTTACGTTATATTCATGGCTGGAAATTTCCAATTTCCACTAGTCCCATGTTTATAAAAAATTAGAGATGGGAGACATATACACATACACACAAAAGCACACACACATACTCATACACACACAGATATACAGTGATACTCTGAAACACACACTTCTACACACACACACCCACTCATACACACACATACACACAGATATACAGTGATACTCTCATACACACACTCATACAGACACAGATATACACTGATACATACACTCATACACATACTCATACACACCGATATACACTGATACACACACCCACACACTCACCCATAGACACAGATATACACTGATACACACACTCACTTATACACACACAGATAAAACACTGATACAAACACACATATATGTTTACACAAACACATTTAAAAAGGGCACTAGGACCATGCTACTACTTACTTACTTTGCAGGAACAGAGACTCATGTCTGGCCTCTGGGGATGCCAGTGTAAATCTGCTGACCATTATCACTAACCTGAGGATCTCTGTGTCACCTGCTTCACTGATCACAGCTGAAACATTAAGAGCAGCTTTAAATTTGTTGGGTACATTGAGAATGTACAGGAGTTTTAAAGTTGCTCTGTTTTAGTTGCATAGTTGCCAACATTTCAAAAACATTTCAAGGGACACTTTGCCCTATCTGGTGAAGAGAGCCAGGAGGTGAGAAGTTAATGAGGACAGCTCTTTTACTTTTTTAAATCCAGTAACTGTCAGTAAGTGTCCAGGCCATGATACTATGGTGATAAAGAGAATCTGTGACATTGTGCCTGGGCACTCTGTGTCAGTTACTGAATTAAAAAAAAAAGTAAAACGGCTGTTCTCATTATTGAGAATGTAAGGTAGGATGTTCCTTGGAAGTTTATAAGCAGTGAAAGAGTTGAGTCACTGAGCTCCTTACTTATTTCACTCACTAATATGATAAAAAAAAATCAAAGTGTGATTGGCTGGACCTGTCACAATCTCAGAACTATGATCTTATTTTTAGGTAGATAGAGGGTGAATAGAGGTTTCAGAGCATTTGGCATTCAGGTGGTGCCCATTAGTGCACAGTTCAGAGGTTCCTGATCTGTGCACTGATTGGCCCCTGAATGCCAAATGCTCTGAAGCCTGCAAGGGTATAATGTGATGACATTTTGGAACTACTTAAAATGTGTTGCAATTCAATAAAAATATATTTATTTATGCAGAACACATTTTATTTAGAAAACAGTTATATTATAAATTATCATATGTGTGCCAAACTTAATCTAAATAAAATGTGCTGCATAATAAATATTTTAAGATTGAAAAGGGGGGCAAAATAAATTATGGAAATACATTTTATTTTTTGTGTTTTATTAAGCATTAGTAAACGTGTTATGGAGAATTCTAGTTTGTGCTCTATTTCCCTTTAATATATATTTCAGTTGTTTGTCTGCACCTAAAGACCTCAGAGGGGACTGTATTATTATGCAATTATATAGAGTAATGTAATATAACAAGGCCATTGAACTACAAACCTGAAAACCTTAGTTGCAAATATATTACTGTGTATGTTATACTGGATAGAAGAGTGGTGCATTTCTATTAGCACAGTCAGTTACCATTACATATACCATATGCACAGATTTATATGGATTTTTTACATGTGCCTTTTTGTCATTGCTAATAACTTAAATTAGATTTACACACACATATTTTTTTGTATATTTGTATAGCAACTGAGCTATTGAAGCATCTGAAATACTTATTTCAGATGCTTCAATAGCTCAGTTGCTATACAAATATACAAAAAGAAAAGTGTGTGTAAATCTAATTTAATTCCTGGGTAGATGATATGTAAAGTAAGTAATCGTCCACATTAAATATTTGCTGGAGAGCCAGCCATCCTACCTTCTTTTAATTAGTGCTGCTGGGCCTGGGACTGAGTCTTCTCAAATTCAAGCTTTACTGTATAGTCAGTCACCATGGTGAGGGGTGGAGCTAAACAAGCGTGGTGTGCTAAATTACTGAACTGCCAGAGTGTCCCAGCCACTTCCTCTCCTCAATAACCACCTGACCCTCTGGTCATCCACCGTAACGCTGTGATAACACAGAGACCGGAGGAGGGGTTGATGGAACGTAGTGAACTCTGTGTGAGAACCAGACAGACAAAAAACAGTAATATAATACAGCTCAGGACAGGAGTGGTCTGTCAGGTCTCACACAGTGCACTAACTCAACTCAGTCATGCACTGAAATGCCGCCCGCTGTCAAATACTACTGACAGTCTGCATGACTGATGCCCCAACAAGCCCCTAACACAGAAAGTAAAAGTATAAATTTGTTTTTACATTTTTATTAAAAATTAAATATATATGAATATTTTAAAAAAGTATTTATTCTGCAGCAGCAGTGCCTGGTCAATCCGCCCCTGCCTGCGCAGTGATGGAGTATGCAGAGTTAGCCAGGTCTGCAGCTGAGAAATTGTTATCGTACAGCAGGATCAGAGCGGCTGGAAACTCTGCAAGAGAACTGTGAGTGAATCAACACGATCTGATAGTGTAACCGTGTGTTTGGCTAACAAGCTGATGTGTGTTTTCTTGTGCCAAACGTATGTCACAACGTCTTCTGTTTAATTCTGTTAAATATGACTGCACTCTGAGTTTTGTGACTTTGTGTGTGATAAGATATGACATTGTATGTAAGCTGTTATTTATGTATTACTCAAGTCTCTTACTGGTTTTGCGATATACTGTGATGTGTTGCATGGGGCATCAGTGTTAAGCAGCTCATGGGATCCGCTGAATTAAATTATAGTCTCTCACTCTATGCTATATTCTATTCTAGAGAGATAAAACTTTGCAGTGCTGTCCGATCATCTCACATACTGTGCTCTGTAATGACTACAAGTTACATTGAATTAATATAGCTCTGATACTACGGAGAGATAAACAAGGCACTACTCCAATTAAAAAAGAGTCATTACAGAGCACAGTATGTGAGATGATCGGACACTAGCACTGCAAAGTTTTATCTCTCTAGAATAGAATATAGCATAGAGTGAGAGACTATAACTTAATTCAGTGGATCCCATGAGCTGCTTAACACAGATGCCCCATGCAACACATCACAGTATATCGCAAAACCAGTAAGAGTAATACATAAATAACAGCATAAGACGTTGTGACATACGTTTGGCACAAGAAAACACACATCAGCTTGTTAGCCAAACACACGGTTACACTATCAGATCATGTTGATTCACTCACAGTTCTCTTGCAGAGTTTCCAGCCGCTCTGATCTTTGCTGTACGATAACAATTTCTCAGCTGCAGACCTGGCTAACTCTGCATACTCCATCACTGCGCAGGCATCTCAGGGCAGAAGGAATTAGAAATAACAATAACCCTCACAGATGTGCACAGCCAGTGTGTTAGGTTAGCCTCTGCCCACCGACTGAGAGAAGCGCATAAGTAGAGTGGAGACAGTCACAGCAGGAGTCAGTGTCTTAGCCTCTGGTGTTGCGCGGCCTGATGTGCTGGCTGCGCTACACCGAGAGGGAAGGTGCGCGGCCGCCCTACCGCGCACCTTAAAGGGAACAGTGGTGGGGTCCCTCTTAATTGCTCACCTATGCAAACAATCTAATTGTTATCTAATTGCAATACTAAAAACCAGAATGCAAAAGAATGTAAATTAACTCAAACCTTTAACTATTCAATTTCTGTAGTGAAACTAATTCACAGTTCAGGTCTACCACCTTTAACTATTCAATTTCTGTAGTGAAACTAATTCACAGTTCAGGTCCACCACCTTTAACTATTCAATTTCTGTAGTGAAACTAATTCACAGTTCAGGTCTACCACCTTTAACTATTCAATTTCTGTAGTAAAACTAATTCACAGTTCAGGTCTACCACCTTTAACTATTCAATTTCTGTAGTGAAACTAATTCACAGTTCAGGTCTACCACCTTTCTGAAATAACTCAAATATCCTTATGTATTTGATCCTTTTTTTGTTTGATTCCTTTGCTAAGAAGCAGAGCTAAATGTTTAGCAGAGCTAAACAGATCTCTTTAAATACCCTCAGAAAGATAGGGTGGGGTCCCTCTTAATTGCTCACCTATGCAAACAATCTAATTGTTATCTAATTGCAATACTAAAAACCAGAATGCAAAAGAATGTAAATTAACTCAAACCTTTAACTATTCAATTTCTGTAGTGAAACTAATTCACAATTCAGGTCTACCACCTTTAACTATTCAATTTCTGTAGTAAAACTAATTCATAGTTCAGGTCTACCACCTTTAACTATTCAATTTCTGTAGTGAAACTAATTCACAGTTCAGGTCTACCACCTTTCTGAAATAACTCAAATATCCTTATGTATTTGATCCTTTTTTTGTTTGATCCCTTTGCTAAGAAGCAGAGCTAAATGTTTAGCAGAGCTAAACATATCTCTTTAAATACCCTCAGAAAGATAGGGTGGGGTCCATCTTAATTGCTCACCTATGCAAACAATCTAATTGTTATCTAATTGCAATACTAAAAACCAGAATGCAAAAGAATGTAAATTAACTCAAACCTTTAACTATTCAATTTCTGTAGTGAAACTAATTCACAGTTCAGGTCTACCACCTTTAACTATTCAATTTCTGTAGTAAAACTAATTCACAGTTCAGGTCTACCACCTTTAACTATTCAATTTCTGTAGTGAAACTAATTCACAGTTCAGGTCTACCACCTTTAACTATTCAATTTCTGTAGTAAAACTAATTCATAGTTCAGGTCTACCACCTTTAACTATTCAATTTCTGTAGTGAAACTAATTCACAGTTCAGGTCTACCACCTTTCTGAAATAACTCAAATATCCTTATGTATTTGATCCTTTTTTTGTTTGATCCCTTTGCTAAGAAGCAGAGCTAAATGTTTAGCAGAGCTAAACAGATCTCTTTAAATACCCTCAGAAAGATAGGGTGGGGTCCCTCTTAATTGCTCACCTATGCAAACAATCTAATTGTTATCTAATTGCAATACTAAAAACCAGAATGCAAAAGAATGTAAATTAACTCAAACCTTTAACTATTCAATTTCTGTAGTGAAACTAATTCACAGTTCAGGTCTACCACCTTTAACTATTCAATTTCTGTAGTGAAACTAATTCACAGTTCAGGTCCACCACCTTTAACTATTCAATTTCTGTAGTGAAACTAATTCACAGTTCAGGTCTACCACCTTTCTGAAATAACTAAAATATCCTTATGTATTTGATCCTTTTTTTGTTTGATCCCTTTGCTAAGAAGCAGAGCTAAATGTTTAGCAGAGCTAAACAGATCTCTTTAAATACCCTCAGAAAGATAGGATGGGGTCCCTCTTAATTGCTCACCTATGCAAACAATCTAATTGTTATCTAATTGCAATACTAAAAACCAGAATGCAAAAGAATGTAAATTAACTCAAACCTTTAACTATTCAATTTCTGTAGTGAAACTAATTCACAGTTCAGGTCTACCACCTTTAACTATTCAATTTCTGTAGTAAAACTAATTCACAGTTCAGGTCTACCACCTTTAACTATTCAATTTCTGTAGTGAAACTAATTCACAGTTCAGGTCTACCACCTTTAACTATTCAATTTCTGTAGTAAAACTAATTCATAGTTCAGGTCTACCACCTTTAACTATTCAATTTCTGTAGTGAAACTAATTCACAGTTCAGGTCTACCACCTTTCTGAAATAACTCAAATATCCTTATGTATTTGATCCTTTTTTTGTTTGATCCCTTTGCTAAGAAGCAGAGCTAAATGTTTAGCAGAGCTAAACAGATCTCTTTAAATACCCTCAGAAAGATAGGGTGGGGTCCCTCTTAATTGCTCACCTATGCAAACAATCTAATTGTTATCTAATTGCAATACTAAAAACCAGAATGCAAAAGAATGTAAATTAACTCAAACCTTTAACTATTCAATTTCTGTAGTGAAACTAATTCACAGTTCAGGTCTACCACCTTTAACTATTCAATTTCTGTAGTGAAACTAATTCACAGTTCAGGTCCACCACCTTTAACTATTCAATTTCTGTAGTGAAACTAATTCACAGTTCAGGTCTACCACCTTTCTGAAATAACTAAAATATCCTTATGTATTTGATCCTTTTTTTGTTTGATCCCTTTGCTAAGAAGCAGAGCTAAATGTTTAGCAGAGCTAAACAGATCTCTTTAAATACCCTCAGAAAGATAGGATGGGGTCCCTCTTAATTGCTCACCTATGCAAACAATCTAATTGTTATCTAATTGCAATACTAAAAACCAGAATGCAAAAGAATGTAAATTAACTCAAACCTTTAACTATTCAATTTCTGTAGTGAAACTAATTCACAGTTCAGGTCTACCACCTTTAACTATTCAATTTCTGTAGTGAAACTAATTCACAGTTCAGGTCCACCACCTTTAACTATTCAATTTCTGTAGTGAAACTAATTCACAGTTCAGGTCTACCACCTTTCTGAAATAACTCAAATATCCTTATGTATTTGATCCTTTTTTTGTTTGATCCCTTTGCTAAGAAGCAGAGCTAAATGTTTAGCAGAGCTAAACAGATCTCTTTAAATACCCTCAGAAAGATAGGGTGGGGTCCCTCTTAATTGCTCACCTATGCAAACAATCTAATTGTTATCTAATTGCAATACTAAAAACCAGAATGCAAAAGAATGTAAATTAACTCAAACCTTTAACTATTCAATTTCTGTAGTGAAACTAATTCACAGTTCAGGTCTACCACCTTTAACTATTCAATTTCTGTAGTAAAACTAATTCACAGTTCAGGTCTACCACCTTTAACTATTCAATTTCTGTAGTGAAACTAATTCACAGTTCAGGTCTACCACCTTTCTGAAATAACTCAAATATCCTTATGTATTTGATCCTTTTTTTGTTTGATCCCTTTGCTAAGAAGCAGAGCTAAATGTTTAGCAGAGCTAAACAGATCTCTTTAAATACCATCAGAAAGATAGGGTGGGGTCCCTCTTAATTGCTCACCTATGCAAACAATCTAATTGTTATCTAATTGCAATACTAAAAACCAGAATGCAAAAGAATGTAAATTAACTCAAAACTTTAACTATTCAATTTCTGTAGTGAAACTAATTCACAGTTCAGGTCTACCACCTTTAACTATTCAATTTCTGTAGTAAAACTAATTCACAGTTCAGGTCTACCACCTTTAACTATTCAATTTCTGTAGTAAAACTAATTCACAGTTCAGGTCTACCACCTTTCTGAAATAACTCAAATATCCTTATGTATTTGATCCTTTTTTTGTTTGATCCCTTTGCTAAGAAGCAGAGCTAAATGTTTAGCAGAGCTAAACAGATCTCTTTAAATACCCTCAGAAAGATAGGGTGGGGTCCCTCTTAATTGCTCACCTATGCAAACAATCTAATTGTTATCTAATTGCAATACTAAAAACCAGAATGCAAAAGAATGTAAATTAACTCAAACCTTTAACTATTCAATTTCTGTAGTGAAACTAATTCACAGTTCAGGTCTACCACCTTTAACTATTCAATTTCTGTAGTAAAACTAATTCATAGTTCAGGTCTACCACCTTTAACTATTCATTTTCTGTAGTGAAACTAATTCACAGTTCAGGTCTACCACCTTTCTGAAATAACTCAAATATCCTTATGTATTTGATCCTTTTTTTTGTTTGATCCCTTTGCTAAGAAGCAGAGCTAAATGTTTAGCAGAGCTAAACAGATCTCTTTAAATACCCTCAGAAAGATAGGGTGGGGTCCCTCTCAATTGCTCACCTATGCAAACAATCTAATTGTTATCTAATTGCAATACTAAAAACCAGAATGTAAAAGAATGTAAATTAACTCAAACCTTTAACTATTCAATTTCTGTAGTGAAACTAATTCACAATTCAGGTCTACCACCTTTAACTATTCAATTTCTGTAGTACAACTAATTCATAGTTCAGGTCTACCACCTTTAACTATTCAATTTCTGTAGTGAAACTAATTCACAGTTCAGGTCTACCACCTTTAACTATTCAATTTCTGTAGTGAAACTAATTCACAGTTCAGGTCTACCACCTTTCTGAAATAACTCAAATATCCTTATGTATTTGATCCTTTTTTTGTTTGATCCCTTTGCTAAGAAGCAGAGCTAAATGTTTAGCAGAGCTAAACAGATCTCTTTAAATACCCTCAGAAAGATAGGGTGGGGTCCCTCTTAATTGCTCACCTATGCAAACAATCTAATTGTTATCTAATTGCAATACTAAAAACCAGAATGCAAAAGAAGGTAAATTAACTCAAACCTTTAACTATTCAATTTCTGTAGTGAAACTAATTCACAGTTCAGGTCTACCACCTTTAACTATTCAATTTCTGTAGTGAAACTAATTCACAGTTCAGGTCCACCACCTTTAACTATTCAATTTCTGTAGTGAAACTAATTCACAGTTCAGGTCTACCACCTTTCTGAAATAACTCAAATATCCTTATGTATTTGATCCTTTTTTTGTTTGATCCCTTTGCTAAGAAGCAGAGCTAAATGTTTAGCAGAGCTAAACAGATCTCTTTAAATACCCTCAGAAAGATAGGGTGGGGTCCCTCTTAATTGCTCACCTATGCAAACAATCTGATTGTTATCTAATTGCAATACTAAAAACCAGAATGCAAAAGAATGTAAATTAACTCAAACCTTTAACTATTCAATTTCTGTAGTGAAACTAATTCACAGTTCAGGTCTACCACCTTTAACTATTCAATTTCTGTAGTGAAACTAATTCACAGTTCAGGTCCACCTCCTTTAACTATTCAATTTCTGTAGTGAAACTAATTCACAGTTCAGGTCTACCACCTTTAACTATTCAATTTCTGTAGTAAAACTAATTCACAGTTCAGGTCTACCACCTTTAACTATTCAATTTCTGTAGTGAAACTAATTCACAGTTCAGGTCTACCACCTTTAACTATTCAATTTCTGTAGTGAAACTAATTCACAGTTCAGGTCTACCACCTTTAACTATTCAATTTCTGTAGTGAAACTAATTCACAGTTCAGGTCTACCACCTTTCTGAAATAACTCAAATATCCTTATGTATTTGATCCTTTTTTTGTTTGATCCCTTTGCTAAGAAGCAGAGCTAAATGTTTAGCAGAGCTAAACAGATCTCTTTAAATACCCTCAGAAAGATAGGGTGGGGTCCCTCTTAATTGCTCACCTATGCAAACAATCTAATTGTTATCTAATTGCAATACTAAAAACCAGAATGCAAAAGAATTTAACTTAACTCAAACCTTTAACTATTCAATTTCTGTAGTGAAACTAATTCACAGTTCAGGTCTACCACCTTTAACTATTCAATTTCTGTAGTGAAACTAATTCACAGTTCAGGTCTACCACCTTTAACTATTCAATTTCTGTAGTGAAACTAATTCACAGTTCAGGTCTACCACCTTTCTGAAATAACTCAAATATCCTTATGTATTTGATCCTTTTTTTGTTTGATCCCTTTGCTAAGAAGCAGAGCTAAATGTTTAGCAGAGCTAAACAGATCTCTTTAAATACCCTCAGAAAGATAGGGTGGGGTCCCTCTTAATTGCTCACCTATGCAAACAATCTAATTGTTATCTAATTGCAATACTAAAAACCAGAATGCAAAAGAATGTAACTTAACTCAAACCTTTAACTATTCAATTTCTGTAGTGAAACTAATTCACAGTTCAGGTCTACCACCTTTAATTTTTCAATTTCTGTAGTAAAACTAATTCACAGTTCAGTTCCACCACCTTTAACTATTCAATTTCTGTAGTGAAACTAATTCACAGTTCAGGTCTACCACCTTTCTGAAATAACTCAAATATCCTTATGTATTTGATCCTTTTTTTGTTTGATCCCTTTGCTAAGAAGCAGAGCTAAATGTTTAGCAGAGCTAAACAGATCTCTTTAAATACCCTCAGAAAGATAGGGTGGGGTCCCTCTTAATTGCTCACCTATGCAAACAATCTAATTGTTATCTAATTGCAATACTAAAAACCAGAATGCAAAAGAATGTAAATTAACTCAAACCTTTAACTATTCAATTTCTGTAGTGAAACTAATTCACAGTTCAGGTCTACCACCTTTAACTATTCAATTTCTGTAGTGAAACTAATTCACAGTTCAGGTCCACCACCTTTAACTATTCAATTTCTGTAGTGAAACTAATTCACAGTTCAGGTCTACCACCTTTAACTATTCAATTTCTGTAGTAAAACTAATTCACAGTTCAGGTCTACCACCTTTAACTATTCAATTTCTGTAGTGAAACTAATTCACAGTTCAGGTCTACCACCTTTCTGAAATAACTCAAATATCCTTATGTATTTGATCCTTTTTTTGTTTGATTCCTTTGCTAAGAAGCAGAGCTAAATGTTTAGCAGAGCTAAACAGATCTCTTTAAATACCCTCAGAAAGATAGGGTGGGGCCCCTCTTAATTGCTCACCTATGCAAACAATCTAATTGTTATCTAATTGCAATACTAAAAACCAGAATGCAAAAGAATGTAAATTAACTCAAACCTTTAACTATTCAATTTCTGTAGTGAAACTAATTCACAGTTCAGGTCTACCACCTTTAACTATTCAATTTCTGTAGTAAAACTAATTCACAGTTCAGGTCTACCACCTTTAACTATTCAATTTCTGTAGTGAAACTAATTCACAGTTCAGGTCTACCACCTTTCTGAAATAACTCAAATATCCTTATGTATTTGATCCTTTTTTTTGTTTGATCCCTTTGCTAAGAAGCAGAGCTAAATGTTTAGCAGAGCTAAACAGATCTCTTTAAATACCCTCAGAAAGACAGGGTGGGGTCCCTCTTAATTGCTCACCTATGCAAACAATCTAATTGTTATCTAATTGCAATACTAAAAACCAGAATGCAAAAGAATGTAAATTAACTCAAACCTTTAACTATTCAATTTCTGTAGTGAAACTAATTCACAGTTCAGGTCTACCACCTTTAACTATTCAATTTCTGTAGTAAAACTAATTCACAGTTCAGGTCTACCACCTTTAACTATTCAATTTCTGTAGTGAAACTAATTCACAGTTCAGGTCTACCACCTTTAACTATTCAATTTCTGTAGTAAAACTAATTCATAGTTCAGGTCTACCACCTTTAACTATTCAATTTCTGTAGTGAAACTAATTCACAGTTCAGGTCTACCACCTTTCTGAAATAACTCAAATATCCTTATGTATTTGATCTTTTTTTGTTTGATCCCTTTGCTAAGAAGCAGAGCTAAATGTTTAGCAGAGCTAAACAGATCTCTTTAAATACCCTCAGAAAGATAGGGTGGGGTCCCTCTTAATTGCTCACCTATGCAAACAATCTAATTGTTATCTAATTGCAATACTAAAAACCAGAATGCAAAAGAATGTAAATTAACTCAAACCTTTAACTATTCAATTTCTGTAGTGAAACTAATTCACAGTTCAGGTCTACCACCTTTAACTATTCAATTTCTGTAGTGAAACTAATTCACAGTTCAGGTCCACCACCTTTAACTATTCAATTTCTGTAGTGAAACTAATTCACAGTTCAGGTCTACCACCTTTCTGAAATAACTCAAATATCCTTATGTATTTGATCCTTTATTTGTTTGATCCCTTTGCTAAGAAGCAGAGCTAAATGTTTAGCAGAGCTAAACATATCTCTTTAAATACCCTCAGAAAGATAGGGTGGGGTCCCTCTTAATTGCTCACCTATGCAAACAATCTAATTGTTATCTAATTGCAATACTAAAAACCAGAATGCAAAAGAATGTAAATTAACTCAAACCTTTAACTATTCAATTTCTGTAGTGAAACTAATTCACAGTTCAGGTCTACCACCTTTAACTATTCAATTTCTGTAGTGAAACTAATTCACAGTTCAGGTCCACCACCTTTAACTATTCAATTTCTGTAGTGAAACTAATTCACAGTTCAAGTCTACCACCTTTCTGAAATAACTCAAATATCCTTATGTATTTGATCCTTTTTTTGTTTGATCCCTTTGCTAAGAAGCAGAGCTAAATGTTTAGAAGAGCTAAACAGATCTCTTTAAATACCCTCAGAAAGATAGGGTGGGTCCCTCTTAATTGCTCACCTATGCAAACAATCTAATTGTTATCTAATTGCAATAATAAAACCAGAATGCAAAAGAATGTAAATTAACTCAAACCTTTAACTATTCAATTTCTGTTGTGAAACTAATTCACAGTTCAGGTCTACCACCTTTAACTATTCAATTTCTGTAGTGAAACTAATTCACAGTTCAGGTCCACCACCTTTAACTATTCAATTTCTGTAGTGAAACTAATTCACAGTTCAGGTCTACCACCTTTCTGAAATAACTCAAATATCCTTATGTATTTGATCCTTTTTTTGTTTGATCCCTTTGCTAAGAAGCAGAGCTAAATGTTTAGCAGAGCTAAACAGATCTCTTTAAATACCCTCAGAAAGATAGGGTGGGGTCCCTCTTAATTGCTCACCTATGCAAACAATCTAATTGTTATCTAATTGCAATACTAAAAACCAGAATGCAAAAGAATGTAAATTAACTCAAACCTTTAACTATTCAATTTCTGTAGTGAAACTAATTCACAGTTCAGGTCTACCACCTTTAACTATTCAATTTCTGTAGTGAAACTAATTCACAGTTCAGGTCCACCACCTTTAACTATTCAATTTCTGTAGTGAAACTAATTCACAGTTCAGGTCTACCACCTTTCTGAAATAACTCAAATATCCTTATGTATTTGATCTTTTTTTGTTTGATCCCTTTGCTAAGAAGCAGAGCTAAATGTTTAGCAGAGCTAAACAGATCTCTTTAAATACCCTCAGAAAGATAGGGTGGGGTCCCTCTTAATTGCTCACCTATGCAAACAATCTGATTGTTATCTAATTGCAATACTAAAAACCAGAATGCAAAAGAATGTAAATTAACTCAAACCTTTAACTATTCAATTTCTGTAGTGAAACTAATTCACAGTTCAGGTCTACCACCTTTAACTATTCAATTTCTGTAGTGAAACTAATTCACAGTTCAGGTCCACCACCTTTAACTATTCAATTTCTGTAGTGAAACTAATTCACAGTTCAGGTCTACCACCTTTAACTATTCAATTTCTGTAGTAAAACTAATTCACAGTTCAGGTCTACCACCTTTAACTATTCAATTTCTGTAGTGAAACTAATTCACAGTTCAGGTCTACCACCTTTAACTATTCAATTTCTGTAGTAAAACTAATTCACAGTTCAGGTCTACCACCTTTAACTATTCAATTTCTGTAGTGAAACTAATTCACAGTTCAGGTCTACCACCTTTAACTATTCAATTTCTGTAGTAAAACTAATTCATAGTTCAGGTCTACCACCTTTAACTATTCAATTTCTGTAGTGAAACTAATTCACAGTTCAGGTCTACCACCTTTCTGAAATAACTCAAATATCCTTATGTATTTGATCCTTTTTTTGTTTGATCCCTTTGCTAAGAAGCAGAGCTAAATGTTTAGCAGAGCTAAACAGATCTCTTTAAATACCCTCAGAAAGATAGGGTGGGGTCCCTCTTAATTGCTCACCTATGCAAACAATCTAATTGTTATCTAATTGCAATACTAAAAACCAGAATGCAAAAGAATTTAACTTAACTCAAACCTTTAACTATTCAATTTCTGTAGTGAAACTAATTCACAGTTCAGGTCTACCACCTTTAACTATTCAATTTCTGTAGTGAAACTAATTCACAGTTCAGGTCTACCACCTTTAACTATTCAATTTCTGTAGTGAAACTAATTCACAGTTCAGGTCTACCACCTTTCTGAAATAACTCAAATATCATTATGTATTTGATCCTTTTTTTGTTTGATCCCTTTGCTAAGAAGCAGAGCTAAATGTTTAGCAGAGCTAAACAGATCTCTTTAAATACCCTCAGAAAGATAGGGTGGGGTCCCTCTTAATTGCTCACCTATGCAAACAATCTAATTGTTATCTAATTGCAATACTAAAAACCAGAATGCAAAAGAATGTAACTTAACTCAAACCTTTAACTATTCAATTTCTGTAGTGAAACTAATTCACAGTTCAGGTCTACCACCTTTAACTATTCAATTTCTGTAGTAAAACTAATTCACAGTTCAGTTCCACCACCTTTAACTATTCAATTTCTGTAGTGAAACTAATTCACAGTTCAGGTCTACCACCTTTCTGAAATAACTCAAATATCCTTATGTATTTGATCCTTTTTTTGTTTGATCCCTTTGCTAAGAAGCAGAGCTAAATGTTTAGCAGAGCTAAACAGATCTCTTTAAATACCCTCAGAAAGATAGGGTGGGGTCCCTCTTAATTGCTCACCTATGCAAACAATCTAATTGTTATCTAATTGCAATACTAAAAACCAGAATGCAAAAGAATGTAAATTAACTCAAACCTTTAACTATTCAATTTCTGTAGTGAAACTAATTCACAGTTCAGGTCTACCACCTTTAACTATTCAATTTCTGTAGTGAAACTAATTCACAGTTCAGGTCCACCACCTTTAACTATTCAATTTCTGTAGTGAAACTAATTCACAGTTCAGGTCTACCACCTTTAACTATTCAATTTCTGTAGTGAAACTAATTCACAGTTCAGGTCTACCACCTTTAACTATTCAATTTCTGTAGTGAAACTAATTCACAGTTCAGGTCCACCACCTTTAACTATTCAATTTCTGTAGTGAAACTAATTCACAGTTCAGGTCTACCACCTTTCTGAAATAACTCAAATATCCTTATGTATTTGATCCTTTTTTTGTTTGATCCCTTTGCTAAGAAGCAGAGCTAAATGTTTAGCAGAGCTAAACAGATCTCTTTAAATACCCTCAGAAAGATAGGGTGGGGTCCCTCTTAATTGCTCACCTATGCAAACAATCTAATTGTTATCTAATTGCAATACTAAAAACCAGAATGCAAAAGAATGTAAATTAACTCAAACCTTTAACTATTCAATTTCTGTAGTGAAACTAATTCACAGTTCAGGTCTACCACCTTTAACTATTCAATTTCTGTAGTGAAACTAATTCACAGTTCAGGTCCACCACCTTTAACTATTCAATTTCTGTAGTGAAACTAATTCACAGTTCAGGTCTACCACCTTTAACTATTCAATTTCTGTAGTAAAACTAATTCACAGTTCAGGTCTACCACCTTTAACTATTCAATTTCTGTAGTGAAACTAATTCACAGTTCAGGTCTACCACCTTTCTGAAATAACTCAAATATCCTTATGTATTTGATCCTTTTTTTGTTTGATCCCTTTGCTAAGAAGCAGAGCTAAATGTTTAGCAGAGCTAAACAGATCTCTTTAAATACCCTCAGAAAGATAGGGTGGGGTCCCTCTTAATTGCTCACCTATGCAAACAATCTAATTGTTATCTAATTGCAATACTAAAAACCAGAATGCAAAAGAATGTAAATTAACTCAAACCTTTAACTATTCAATTTCTGTAGTGAAACTAATTCACAGTTCAGGTCTACCACCTTTAACTATTCAATTTCTGTAGTGAAACTAATTCACAGTTCAGGTCCACCACCTTTAACTATTCAATTTCTGTAGTGAAACTAATTCACAGTTCAAGTCTACCACCTTTCTGAAATAACTCAAATATCCTTATGTATTTGATCCTTTTTTTGTTTGATCCCTTTGCTAAGAAGCAGAGCTAAATGTTTAGAAGAGCTAAACAGATCTCTTTAAATACCCTCAGAAAGATAGGGTGGGGTCCCTCTTAATTGCTCACCTATGCAAACAATCTAATTGTTATCTAATTGCAATACTAAAAACCAGAATGCAAAAGAATGTAAATTAACTCAAACCTTTAACTATTCAATTTCTGTAGTGAAACTAATTCACAGTTCAGGTCTACCACCTTTAACTATTCAATTTCTGTAGTAAAACTAATTCACAGTTCAGGTCTACCACCTTTAACTATTCAATTTCTGTAGTGAAACTAATTCACAGTTCAGGTCTACCACCTTTCTGAAATAACTCAAATATCCTTATGTATTTGATCCTTTTTTTGTTTGATCCCTTTGCTAAGAAGCAGAGCTAAATGTTTAGCAGAGCTAAACAGATCTCTTTAAATACCCTCAGAAAGATAGGGTGGGGTCCCTCTTAATTGCTCACCTATGCAAACAATCTAATTGTTATCTAATTGCAATACTAAAAACCAGAATGCAAAAGAATGTAAATTAACTCAAACCTTTAACTATTCAATTTCTGTAGTGAAACTAATTCACAGTTCAGGTCTACCACCTTTAACTATTCAATTTCTGTAGTAAAACTAATTCATAGTTCAGGTCTACCACCTTTAACTATTCAATTTCTGTAGTGAAACTAATTCACAGTTCAGGTCTACCACCTTTCTGAAATAACTCAAATATCCTTATGTATTTGATCCTTTTTTGTTTGATCCCTTTGCTAAGAAGCAGAGCTAAATGTTTAGCAGAGCTAAACAGATCTCTTTAAATACCCTCAGAAAGATAGGGTGGGGTCCCTCTTAATTGCTCACCTATGCAAACAATCTAATTGTTATCTAATTGCAATACTAAAAACCAGAATGCAAAAGAATGTAAATTAACTCAAACCTTTAACTATTCAATTTCTGTAGTGAAACTAATTCACAGTTCAGGTCTACCACCTTTAACTATTCAATTTCTGTAGTGAAACTAATTCACAGTTCAGGTCCACCACCTTTAACTATTCAATTTCTGTAGTGAAACTAATTCACAGTTCAGGTCTACCACCTTTAACTATTCAATTTCTGTAGTAAAACTAATTCACAGTTCAGGTCCACCACCTTTAACTATTCAATTTCTGTAGTGAAACTAATTCACAGTTCAGGTCTACCACCTTTCTGAAATAACTCAAATATCCTTATGTATTTGATCCTTTTTTTGTTTGATCCCTTTGCTAAGAAGCAGAGCTAAATGTTTAGAAGAGCTAAACAGATCTCTTTAAATACCCTCAGAAAGATAGGGTGGGGTCCCTCTTAATTGCTCACCTATGCAAACAATCTAATTGTTATCTAATTGCAATACTAAAAACCAGAATGCAAAAGAATGTAAATTAACTCAAACCTTTAACTATTCAATTTCTGTAGTGAAACTAATTCACAGTTCAGGTCTACCACCTTTAACTATTCAATTTCTGTAGTAAAACTATTTCATAGTTCAGGTCTACCACCTTTAACTATTCAATTTCTGTAGTGAAACTAATTCACAGTTCAGGTCTACCACCTTTCTGAAATAACTCAAATATCCTTATGTATTTGATCCTTTTTTGTTTGATCCCTTTGCTAAGAAGCAGAGCTAAATGTTTAGCAGAGCTAAACAGATCTCTTTAAATACCCTCAGAAAGATAGGGTGGGTCCCTCTTAATTGCTCACCTATGCAAACAATCTAATTGTTATCTAATTGCAATACTAAAAACCAGAATGCAAAAGAATGTAAATTAACTCAAACCTTTAACTATTCAATTTCTGTAGTGAAACTAATTCACAGTTCAGGTCTACCACCTTTAACTATTCAATTTCTGTAGTGAAACTAATTCACAGTTCAGGTCCACCACCTTTAACTATTCAATTTCTGTAGTGAAACTAATTCACAGTTCAGGTCTACCACCTTTAACTATTCAATTTCTGTAGTAAAACTAATTCATAGTTCAGGTCTACCACCTTTAACTATTCAATTTCTGTAGTGAAACTAATTCACAGTTCAGGTCTACCACCTTTCTGAAATAACTCAAATATACTTATGTATTTGATCCTTTTTTTGTTTGATCCCTTTGCTAAGAAGCAGAGCTAAACAGATCTCTTTAAATACCCTCAGAAAGATAGGGTGGGGCCCCTCTTAATTGCTCACCTATGCAAACAATCTAATTGTTATCTAATTGCAATACTAAAAACCAGAATGCAAAAGAATGTAAATTAACTCAAACCTTTAACTATTCAATTTCTGTAGTGAAACTAATTCACAGTTCAGGTCTACCACCTTTAACTATTCAATTTCTGTAGTAAAACTAATTCACAGTTCAGGTCTACCACCTTTAACTATTCAATTTCTGTAGTGAAACTAATTCACAGTTCAGGTCTACCACCTTTCTGAAATAACTCAAATATCCTTATGTATTTGATCCTTTTTTTGTTTGATCCCTTTGCTAAGAAGCAGAGCTAAATGTTTAGCAGAGCTAAACAGATCTCTTTAAATACCCTCAGAAAGATAGGGTGGGGTCCCTCTTAATTGCTCACCTATGCAAACAATCTAATTGTTATCTAATTGCAATACTAAAAACCAGAATGCAAAAGAATGTAAATTAATTCAAACCTTTAACTATTCAATTTCTGTAGTGAAACTAATTCACAGTTCAGGTCTACCACCTTTAACTATTCAATTTCTGTAGTAAAACTAATTCACAGTTCAGGTCTACCACCTTTAACTATTCAATTTCTGTAGTGAAACTAATTCACAGTTCAGGTCTACCACCTTTAACTATTCAATTTCTGTAGTGAAACTAATTCACAGTTCAGGTCTACCACCTTTAACTATTCAATTTCTGTAGTAAAACTAATTCATAGTTCAGGTCTACCACCTTTAACTATTCAATTTCTGTAGTGAAACTAATTCACAGTTCAGGTCTACCACCTTTCTGAAATAACTCAAATATCCTTATGTATTTGATCCTTTTTTTGTTTGATCCCTTTGCTAAGAAGCAGAGCTAAATGTTTAGCAGAGCTAAACAGATCTCTTTAAATACCCTCAGAAAGACAGGGTGGGGTCCCTCTTAATTGCTCACCTAATTAAACAATCTAATTGTTATCTAATTGCAATACTAAAAACCAGAATGCAAAAGAATGTAAATTAACTCAAACCTTTAACTATTCAATTTCTGTAGTGAAACTAATTCACAGTTCAGGTCTACCACCTTTAACTATTCAATTTCTGTAGTAAAACTAATTCACAGTTCAGGTCTACCACCTTTAACTATTCAATTTCTGTAGTGAAACTAATTCACAGTTCAGGTCTACCACCTTTAACTATTCAATTTCTGTAGTAAAACTAATTCATAGTTCAGGTCTACCACCTTTAACTATTCAATTTCTGTAGTGAAACTAATTCACAGTTCAGGTCTACCACCTTTCTGAAATAACTCAAATATCCTTATGTATTTGATCTTTTTTTGTTTGATCCCTTTGCTAAGAAGCAGAGCTAAATGTTTAGCAGAGCTAAACAGATCTCTTTAAATACCCTCAGAAAGATAGGGTGGGGTCCCTCTTAATTGCTCACCTATGCAAACAATCTAATTGTTATCTAATTGCAATACTAAAAACCAGAATGCAAAAGAATGTAAATTAACTCAAACCTTTAACTATTCAATTTCTGTAGTGAAACTAATTCACAGTTCAGGTCTACCACCTTTAACTATTCAATTTCTGTAGTGAAACTAATTCACAGTTCAGGTCCACCACCTTTAACTATTCAATTTCTGTAGTGAAACTAATTCACAGTTCAGGTCTACCACCTTTCTGAAATAACTCAAATATCCTTATGTATTTGATCCTTTATTTGTTTGATCCCTTTGCTAAGAAGCAGAGCTAAATGTTTAGCAGAGCTAAACATATCTCTTTAAATACCCTCAGAAAGATAGGGTGGGGTCCCTCTTAATTGCTCACCTATGCAAACAATCTAATTGTTATCTAATTGCAATACTAAAAACCAGAATGCAAAAGAATGTAAATTAACTCAAACCTTTAACTATTCAATTTCTGTAGTGAAACTAATTCACAGTTCAGGTCTACCACCTTTAACTATTCAATTTCTGTAGTAAAACTATTTCATAGTTCAGGTCTACCACCTTTAACTATTCAATTTCTGTAGTGAAACTAATTCACAGTTCAGGTCTACCACCTTTCTGAAATAACTCAAATATCCTTATGTATTTGATCCTTTTTTGTTTGATCCCTTTGCTAAGAAGCAGAGCTAAATGTTTAGCAGAGCTAAACAGATCTCTTTAAATACCCTCAGAAAGATAGGGTGGGTCCCTCTTAATTGCTCACCTATGCAAACAATCTAATTGTTATCTAATTGCAATACTAAAAACCAGAATGCAAAAGAATGTAAATTAACTCAAACCTTTAACTATTCAATTTCTGTAGTGAAACTAATTCACAGTTCAGGTCTACCACCTTTAACTATTCAATTTCTGTAGTGAAACTAATTCACAGTTCAGGTCCACCACCTTTAACTATTCAATTTCTGTAGTGAAACTAATTCACAGTTCAGGTCTACCACCTTTAACTATTCAATTTCTGTAGTAAAACTAATTCACAGTTCAGGTCTACCACCTTTAACTATTCAATTTCTGTAGTGAAACTAATTCACAGTTCAGGTCTACCACCTTTCTGAAATAACTCAAATATACTTATGTATTTGATCCTTTTTTTGTTTGATCCCTTTGCTAAGAAGCAGAGCTAAACAGATCTCTTTAAATACCCTCAGAAAGATAGGGTGGGGCCCCTCTTAATTGCTCACCTATGCAAACAATCTAATTGTTATCTAATTGCAATACTAAAAACCAGAATGCAAAAGAATGTAAATTAACTCAAACCTTTAACTATTCAATTTCTGTAGTGAAACTAATTCACAGTTCAGGTCTACCACCTTTAACTATTCAATTTCTGTAGTAAAACTAATTCACAGTTCAGGTCTACCACCTTTAACTATTCAATTTCTGTAGTGAAACTAATTCACAGTTCAGGTCTACCACCTTTCTGAAATAACTCAAATATCCTTATGTATTTGATCCTTTTTTTGTTTGATCCCTTTGCTAAGAAGCAGAGCTAAATGTTTAGCAGAGCTAAACAGATCTCTTTAAATACCCTCAGAAAGATAGGGTGGGGTCCCTCTTAATTGCTCACCTATGCAAACAATCTAATTGTTATCTAATTGCAATACTAAAAACCAGAATGCAAAAGAATGTAAATTAATTCAAACCTTTAACTATTCAATTTCTGTAGTGAAACTAATTCACAGTTCAGGTCTACCACCTTTAACTATTCAATTTCTGTAGTAAAACTAATTCACAGTTCAGGTCTACCACCTTTAACTATTCAATTTCTGTAGTGAAACTAATTCACAGTTCAGGTCTACCACCTTTAACTATTCAATTTCTGTAGTAAAACTAATTCATAGTTCAGGTCTACCACCTTTAACTATTCAATTTCTGTAGTGAAACTAATTCACAGTTCAGGTCTACCACCTTTCTGAAATAACTCAAATATCCTTATGTATTTGATCCTTTTTTTGTTTGATCCCTTTGCTAAGAAGCAGAGCTAAATGTTTAGCAGAGCTAAACAGATCTCTTTAAATACCCTCAGAAAGACAGGGTGGGGTCCCTCTTAATTGCTCACCTAATTAAACAATCTAATTGTTATCTAATTGCAATACTAAAAACCAGAATGCAAAAGAATGTAAATTAACTCAAACCTTTAACTATTCAATTTCTGTAGTGAAACTAATTCACAGTTCAGGTCTACCACCTTTAACTATTCAATTTCTGTAGTAAAACTAATTCACAGTTCAGGTCTACCACCTTTAACTATTCAATTTCTGTAGTGAAACTAATTCACAGTTCAGGTCTACCACCTTTAACTATTCAATTTCTGTAGTAAAACTAATTCATAGTTCAGGTCTACCACCTTTAACTATTCAATTTCTGTAGTGAAACTAATTCACAGTTCAGGTCTACCACCTTTCTGAAATAACTCAAATATCCTTATGTATTTGATCTTTTTTTGTTTGATCCCTTTGCTAAGAAGCAGAGCTAAATGT
The DNA here is from genome assembly GCF_027579735.1 of Bombina bombina. Lineage (NCBI taxonomy): Eukaryota > Metazoa > Chordata > Amphibia > Anura > Bombinatoridae > Bombina > Bombina bombina. Next base: position 3,056,204 of record NC_069499.1, read on the forward strand.
TTAGCAGAGCTAAACAGATCTCTTTAAATACCCTCAGAAAGATAGGGTGGGGTCCCTCTTAATTGCTCACCTATGCAAACAATCTAATTGTTATCTAATTGCAATACTAAAAACCAGAATGCAAAAGAATGTAAATTAACTCAAACCTTTAACTATTCAATTTCTGTAGTGAAACTAATTCACAGTTCAGGTCTACCACCTTTAACTATTCAATTTCTGTAGTGAAACTAATTCACAGTTCAGGTCCACCACCTTTAACTATTCAATTTCTGTAGTGAAACTAATTCACAGTTCAGGTCTACCACCTTTCTGAAATAACTCAAATATCCTTATGTATTTGATCCTTTTTTTGTTTGATCCCTTTGCTAAGAAGCAGAGCTAAATGTTTAGCAGAGCTAAACAGATCTCTTTAAATACCCTCAGAAAGATAGGGTGGGGTCCCTCTTAATTGCTCACCTATGCAAACAATCTAATTGTTATCTAATTGCAATACTAAAAACCAGAATGCAAAAGAATGTAAATTAACTCAAACCTTTAACTATTCAATTTCTGTAGTGAAACTAATTCACAGTTCAGGTCTACCACCTTTAACTATTCAATTTCTGTAGTGAAACTAATTCACAGTTCAGGTCCACCACCTTTAACTATTCAATTTCTGTAGTGAAACTAATTCACAGTTCAAGTCTACCACCTTTCTGAAATAACTCAAATATCCTTATGTATTTGATCCTTTTTTTGTTTGATCCCTTTGCTAAGAAGCAGAGCTAAATGTTTAGAAGAGCTAAACAGATCTCTTTAAATACCCTCAGAAAGATAGGGTGGGGTCCCTCTTAATTGCTCACCTATGCAAACAATCTAATTGTTATCTAATTGCAATACTAAAAACCAGAATGCAAAATAATGTAAATTAACTCAAACCTTTAACTATTCAATTTCTGTAGTGAAACTAATTCACAGTTCAGGTCTACCACCTTTAACTATTCAATTTCTGTAGTAAAACTAATTCACAGTTCAGGTCTACCACCTTTAACTATTCAATTTCTGTAGTGAAACTAATTCACAGTTCAGGTCTACCACCTTTCTGAAATAACTCAAATATCCTTATGTATTTGATCCTTTTTTTGTTTGATCCCTTTGCTAAGAAGCAGAGCTAAATGTTTAGCAGAGCTAAACAGATCTCTTTAAATACCCTCAGAAAGATAGGGTGGGGTCCCTCTTAATTGCTCACCTAATTAAACAATCTAATTGTTATCTAATTGCAATACTAAAAACCAGAATGCAAAAGAATGTAAATTAACTCAAACCTTTAACTATTCAATTTCTGTAGTGAAACTAATTCACAGTTCAGGTCTACCACCTTTAACTATTCAATTTCTGTAGTAAAACTAATTCATAGTTCAGGTCTACCACCTTTAACTATTCAATTTCTGTAGTGAAACTAATTCACAGTTCAGGTCTACCACCTTTCTGAAATAACTCAAATATCCTTATGTATTTGATCCTTTTTTGTTTGATCCCTTTGCTAAGAAGCAGAGCTAAATGTTTAGCAGAGCTAAACAGATCTCTTTAAATACCCTCAGAAAGATAGGGTGGGGTCCCTCTTAATTGCTCACCTATGCAAACAATCTAATTGTTATCTAATTGCAATACTAAAAACCAGAATGCAAAAGAATGTAAATTAACTCAAACCTTTAACTATTCAATTTCTGTAGTGAAACTAATTCACAGTTCAGGTCTACCACCTTTAACTATTCAATTTCTGTAGTGAAACTAATTCACAGTTCAGGTCCACCACCTTTAACTATTCAATTTCTGTAGTGAAACTAATTCACAGTTCAGGTCTACCACCTTTAACTATTCAATTTCTGTAGTAAAACTAATTCATAGTTCAGGTCTACCACCTTTAACTATTCAATTTCTGTAGTGAAACTAATCCACAGTTCAGGTCTACCACCTTTCTGAACTAACTCAAATATCCTTATGTATTTGATCCTTTTTTTGTTTGATCCCTTTGCTAAGAAGCAGAGCTAAATGTTTAGCAGAGCTAAACAGATCTCTTTAAATACCCTCAGAAAGATAGGGCGGGTCCCTCTTAATTGCTCACCTATGCAAACAATCTAATTGTTATCTAATTGCAATATTAAAAACCAGAATGCAAAAGAATGTAAATTAACTCAAACCTTTAACTATTCAATTTCTGTGGTGAAACAAATTCACAGTTCAGGTCTACCACCTTTCTGAAATAACTCAAATATCCTTATGTATTTGATCCTTTTTTAGTTTGATCCCTTTGCTAAGAAGCAGAGCTAAATCTACTAGCAGGTATGTGTGCTCATCTGTTACACTGAAGGTTAGCAGTGTGTAGTCAGGTAAGGGGAAGCCATGATATGTGATATATAATACCAGGGAGGGTAGAATCTGTATTAGTGCTAGCAGGTATGTGTGCTCATCTGTTACACTGAAGGTTAGCAGTGTGTAGTCAGGTAAGGGGAAGCCATGAGATGTGATATATAATACCAGTGAGTGTAGAATCTGTATTAGTGCTAGCAGGTATGTGTGCTCATCTGTTACACTAAAGGTTAGCAGTGTGTAGTCAGGTAAGGGGAAGCCATGAGATGTGATATATAATACCAGGGAGGGTATAATCTATATTAGTGCTAGCAGGTATGTGTGCTCATCTGTTACACTGAAGGTTAGCAGTGTGTAGTCAGATGTCAGATAAGGAGAAGCCATGAGATGTGATATATAATACCAGAGAGGGTATAATCTAAATTAGTGCTAGCAGGTGTGTGTGCTCATCTGTTACACTGAAGGATAGCAGTGTGTAGTCAGATGTCAGGTAAGGGGAAGCCATTAGATACAGATTCTACCCTCCCTGGTATTATATATCTAATGGCTTCCCCTTACCTGACTACACACTGCTAACCTTCAGTGTAACAGATGAGCACACATACCTGCTAGCACTAATACAGATTCTACCCTCCCTGGTATTATATATTAGTGCTAGCAGGTATGTGTGCTTATCTGTTACACTGAAGGTTAGCAGTGTCTAGTCAGGTGTCCGGTAAGGGGAAGCCATTAGATATATAATACCAGGGAGGCTAGAATCTGTATTAGTGCTAGCAGGTATGTGTGCTCATCTGTTACACTGAAGGTTAGCAGTGTGTAGTCAGATGTCAGGTAAGGGGAAGCCATGAGATGTGATATATAATACCAGGGAGGGTAGAATCTGTATTAGTGCTAGCAGGTATGTGTGCTCATCTGTTACACTGAAGGTTAGCAGTGTGTAGTCAGGTAAGGGGAAGCCATGAGATGTGATATATAATACCAGGGAGGGTGGAATCTGTATTAGTACTAGCAGGTATGTGTGCTCATCTGTTACACTGAAGGTTAGCAGTGTGTAATCAGATGTCAGGTAAGGGGAAGCCATGATATGTGATATATAATACCAGGGAGGGTAGAATCTGTATTATTGCTAGCAGGTATGTGTGCTCATCTGTTACACTGAAGGTTAGCAGTGTGTAGTCAGGTAAGGGGAAGTCATGAGATGTGATATATAATACCAGGGAGGGTAGAATATGTATCAGTGCTAGCAGGTATGTGTGCTCATCTATTACACTGAAGGTTAGCAGTGTGTAGTCAGGTGTCAGGTAAGGAGAAGCCATGAGATGTGATATAGAATATCAGTGAGGGTAGAATCTGTATTAGTGCTAGTAGGTATGTGTGCTCATCTGTTACACTGAAGGTTAGCAGTGTGTAGTCAGGTAAGGGGAAGCCATGAGATGTGATATATAATACCAGGGAGGGTAGAATCTGTATTAGTGCTAGCAGGTATGTCTGCTCATCTGTTACACTGAAGGTTAGCAGTGTGAAGTCAGGTGTCAGGTAAGGGGAAGCCATTAGATGTGATATATAATACCAGGGAGGGTAGAATCTGTATTAGTGCAAGCAGGTGTGTAAGCTCATCTGTTACACTGAAGGTTAGCAGTGTGTAGTCAGGTAAGGGGAAGTCATGAGATGTGATATATAATACCAGGGAGGGTAGAATCTGTATCAGTGCTAGCAGGTATGTGTGCTCATCTGTTGTACTGAAGGTTAGCAGTGTGTAGTCAGGTGTCAGGTAAGGAGAAGCCATGAGATGTAATATATAATACCAGGGAGGGTAGAATCTGTATTAGTGCTAGCAGGTATGTGTGCTCATCTGTTACACTGAAGGTTAGCAGTGTGTAGTCAGGTAAGGGGAAGTCATGAGATGTGATATATAATACCAGGGAGGGTATAATCTGTATTAGTGCTAGCAGGTATGTGTGCTCATCTGTTACACTAAAGGTTAGCAGTGTGTAGTCAGGTAAGGGGAAGTCATGAGATGTGATATATAATACCAGGGAGGGTAGAATATATATTAGTGCTAGCAGGTATGTGTGCTCATCTGTTACACTGAAGGTTAGCAGTGTGTAGTCAGGTGTCAGGTAAGGGGAAGCCATGAGATGTGATATATAATACCTGGGAGGGTAGAATCTGTATTAGTGCTAGCAGGTATGTATGCTCATCTGTTACACTGAAGGATAGCAGTGTGTAGTCAGATGTCAGGTAAGGGGAAGCTATTAGATATATAATACCAGGGAGGGTATAATCTGTATTAGTGCTAGTAGGTATGTGTGCTCATCTGTTACACTGAAGGTTAGCAGTGTGTAGTCAGGTGTCAGGTAAGGGGAAGCCATGAGATGTGATATATAATACCAGGGAGGGTAGAATCTGTATTAGTGCTAGCAGGTATGTGTGCTCATCTGTTACACTGAAGGTTAGCAGTGTGTAGTCAGGTGTCAGGTAAGGGGAAGCCATGAGATGTGATATATAATACCAGGGAGGGTAGAATCTGTATTAGTGCTAGCTGGTATGTATGCTCATCTGTTACACTGAAGGTTAGCAGTGTGTAGTCAGATGTCAGGTAAGGGGAAGCCATTAGATATATAATACCAGGGAGGGTATAATCTGTATTAGTGCTAGCAGGTATGTGTGCTCATCTGTTACACTGAAGGTTAGCAGTGTGTAGTCAGGTGTCAGGTAAGGGGAAGCCATGAGATGTGATATATAATACCAGGGAGGGTAGAATATGTATTAGTGCTAGCAGGTATGTGTGCTCATCTGTTACACTGAAGGATAGCAGTGTGTAGTCAGATGTCAGGTAAGGGGAAGCCATTAGATATATAATACCAGGGAGGGTATAATCTGTATAAGTGCTAGTAGGTATGTGTGCTCATCTGTTACACTGAAGGTTAGCAGTGTGTAGTCAGGTGAGGGGTAGCCATGAGATGTGATATATAATACCAGGGAGGGTGGAATCTGTATTAGTACTAGCAGGTATGTGTGCTCATCTGTTACACTGAAGGTTAGCAGTGTGTAGTCAGGTAAGGGGAAGCCATGAGATGTGATATATAATACCAGGGAGGGTAGCATCTGTATTAGTGCTAGCAGGTATTGTGTGCTAATCTGTTACACTGAAGGTTAGCAGTGTGTAGTCAGATGTCAGATAAGGAGAAGCCATGAGATGTGAATCTGTATTAGTGCTAGCAGGTATGTGTGCTCATCTGTTACACTGAAGGTAAGCAGTGTGTAGTCAGATGTCAGGTAAGGGGAAGCCATGAGATGTGATATATAATACCAGGGAGGGTAGAATCTGTATTAGTGCTAGCAGGTATGTGTGCTCATCTGTTACACTGAAGGTTAGCAGTGTGTAGTCAGGTAAGGGGAAGCCATGATATGTGATATATAATACCAGGGAGGGTAGAATCTGTATTAGTGCTAGCAGGTATGTGTGCTCATCTGTTACACTGAAGGTTAGCAGTGTGTAGTCAGGTAAGGGGAAGTCATGAGATGTGATATATAATACCAGGGAGGGTATAATCTGTATTAGTGCTAGCAGGTATGTGTGCTCATCTGTTACACTAAAGGTTAGCAGTGTGTAGTCAGGTAAGGGGAAGTCATGAGATGTGATATATAATACCAGGGAGGGTAGAATATGTATTAGTGCTAGCAGGTATGTGTGCTCATCTGTTACACTGAAGGTTAGCAGTGTGTAGTCAGGTGTCAGGTAAGGGGAAGCCATGAGATGTGATATATAATACCAGGGAGGGTAGAATCTGTATTAGTGCTAGCAGGTATGTATGCTCATCTGTTACACTGAAGGATAGCAGTGTGTAGTCAGATGTCAGGTAAGGGGAAGCTATTAGATATATAATACCAGGGAGGGTATAATCTGTATTAGTGCTAGTAGGTATGTGTGCTCATCTGTTACACTGAAGGTTAGCAGTGTGTAGTCAGGTGTCAGGTAAGGGGGAAGCCATGAGATGTGATATATAATACCAGGGAGGGTAGAATCTGTATTAGTGCTAGCAGGTATGTGTGCTCATCTGTTACACTGAAGGTTAGCAGTGTGTAGTCAGGTGTCAGGTAAGGGGAAGCCATGAGATGTGATATATAATACCAGGGAGGGTAGAATCTGTATTAGTGCTAGCTGGTATGTATGCTCATCTGTTACACTGAAGGTTAGCAGTGTGTAGTCAGATGTCAGGTAAGGGGAAGCCATTAGATATATAATACCAGGGAGGGTATAATCTGTATTAGTGCTAGCAGGTATGTGTGCTCATCTGTTACACTGAAGGTTAGCAGTGTGTAGTCAGGTGTCAGGTAAGGGGAAGCCATGAGATGTGATATATAATACCAGGGAGGGTAGAATATGTATTAGTGCTAGCAGGTATGTGTGCTCATCTGTTACACTGAAGGATAGCAGTGTGTAGTCAGATGTCAGGTAAGGGGAAGCCATTAGATATATAATACCAGGGAGGGTATAATCTGTATTAGTGCTAGTAGGTATGTGTGCTCATCTGTTACACTGAAGGTTAGCAGTGTGTAGTCAGGTGAGGGGTAGCCATGAGATGTGATATATAATACCAGGGAGGGTGGAATCTGTATTAGTACTAGCAGGTATGTGTGCTCATCTGTTACACTGAAGGTTAGCAGTGTGTAGTCAGGTAAGAGGAAGCCATGAGATGTGATATATAATACCAGGGAGGGTAGAATCTGTATTAGTGCTAGCAGGTATGTGTGCTCATCTGTTACACTGAAGGTTAGTAGTGTGTAGTCAGGTGTCAGGTAAGGGGAAGCCATGAGATGTGATATATAATACCAGGGAGGGTAGAATATGTATTAGTGCTAGCAGGTATGTGTGCTCATCTGTTACACTGAAGGTTAGTAGTGTGTAGTCAAATGTCAGGTAAGGGGAAGCCATGAGTTATGTGATATATAATACCAGGGAGGGTAGAATCTGTATTAGTGCTAGCAGGTATGTGTGCTCATCTGTTACACTGAAGGTTAGTAGTGTGTAGTCAGGTGTCAGGTAAGGGGAAGCCATGAGATGTGATATATAATACCAGGGAGGGTAGAATATGTATTAGTGCTAGTAGGTATGTGTGCTCATCTGTTACACTGAAGGTTAGCAGTGTGTAGTCACGTGTCAGGTAAGGGGAAGCCATGAGATGTGATATATAATACCAGGGAGGGTAGAATCTGTATTAGTGCTAGTAGGTATGTGTGCTCATCTGTTACACTGAAGGTTAGCAGTGTGTAGTCAGGTAAGGGGAAGCCATGAGATGTGATATATAATACCAGGGAGGGTATAATCTGTATTAGTGCTAGCAGGTATGTGTGCTCATCTGTTACACTAAAGGTTAGCAGTGTGTAGTCAGGTAAGGGGAAGCCATGAGATGTGATATATAATACCAGGGAGGGTATAATCTATATTAGTGCTAGCAGGTATGTGTGCTCATCTGTTATACTGAAGGTTAGCAGTGTGTAGTCAGGTAAGGGGAAGCCATGAGATGTGATATATAATACCAGGGAGGGTATAATCTATATTAGTGCTAGCAGGTATGTGTGCTCATCTGTTATACTGAAGGTTAGCAGTGTGTAGTCAGGTGTCAGGTCAGGGGAAGCCATGAGATGTGGTATATAATACCAGGGAGGGTAGAATCTGTATTAGTGCTAGCAGGTATGTTTGCTCATCTGTTACACTGAAGGTTAGCAGTGTGTAGTCAGGTAAGGGGAAGCCATGAGATGAGATATATAATACCAGGGAGGGTATAATCTGTATTAGTGCTAGCAGGTATGTGTGCTCATCTGTTACACTGAAGGTTAGCAGTGTGTAGTCAGGTGTCAGGTAAGGGGAAGCCATGTGATGTGATATATAATACCAGGGAGGGTAGAATCTGCATTAGTGCTAGCAGGTATGTGTGCTCATCTGTTACACTGAAGGTTAACAGTATGTAGTCTGGTGTCAGGTAAGGGGAAGCCATGAGATGTGATATATAACAACGGGGAGGGTAGAATCTGTATTAGTGCTAGTAGGCATGTGTGCTCATCTGTTACATTGAAGGTTAGCAGTGTGTAGTCAGGTAAGGGGAAGCCATGAGATGTGATATATAATACCAGGGAGGGTAGAATCTGTATTAGTGCTAGCAGGTATGTGTGCTCATCTGTTACACTAAAGGTTAGCAGTGTATAGTCAGGTGTCAGGTAAGGAGAAGCCATGAGATGCGATATATAATGCCAGGGAGGGTAGAATCTGTATTAGTGCTAGCAGGTATGTGTGCTTATCTGTTACACTGAAGGTTAGCAGTGTATAGTCAGGTGTCAGGTAAGGGGAAGCCATGAGATGTGATATATAATACCAGGGAGGGTAGAATCTGTATTAGTGCTAGCAGGTATGTGTGCTCATCTGTTACACTGAAGGTTAGCAGTGTGTAGTCAGGTAAGGGGAAGCCATGAGTTATGTGATATATAATACCAGGGAGGGTAGAATCTGTATTAGTGCTAGCAGGTATGTGTGCTCATCTGTTACACTGAAGGTTAGCAGTGTGTAGTCAGGTAAGGGGAAGCCATGAGATGTGATATATAATACCAGGGAGGGTAGAATATGTATTAGTGCTAGCAGGTATGTGTGCTCATCTGTTACACTGAAGGTTAGCAGTGTGTAATCAGGTGTCAGGTAAGGGGAAGCCATGAGATGTGATATATAATACCAGGGGAGGTAGAATATGTATTAGTGCTAGCAGGTATGTGTGCTTATCTGTTACACTGAATGTTAGCAGTGTGTAGTCAGGTAAGGGGAAGCCATGAGATGTGATATATAATATCAGGGAGGGTAGAATCTGTATTAGTGCTATTAGGTATGTGTGTTCATCTGTTACACTGAAGGTTAGCAGTGTGTAGTCAGTTGTCAGGTAAGGGGAAGCCATGAGATGTGATATATAATACCAGGGAGGGTAGAATCTGTATTAGTGCTAGCAGGTATGTGTGCTCATCTGTTACACTGAAGGTTAGCAGTGTGTAGTCAGGTAAGGGGAAGCCATGAGATGTGATATATAATACCAGGGAGGGTAGAATATGTATTAGTGCTAGCAGGTATGTGTGCTCATCTGTTACACTGAATGTTAGCAGTGTGTAGTCAGGTGTCAGGTAAGGGGAAGCCATGAGATGTGATATATAATACCAGGGAGGGTAGAATCTGTATTAGTGCTAGCAGGTATGTGTGCTCATCTGTTACACTGAAGGTTAGCAGTGTGTAGTCAGGTAAGGGGAAGTCTCCGGAGTTCACTCATTTTTAGTTACATTTGAGTTACATAAATTATCCAAGTATCGGATGAGATATTTATTTGTAAAATCAGAATGTCTAAACGTGTTTTGGAAGACTCCCTTAAGTCCTGTAATATAAATGTTACAAATAGTACACAGAGCTTTCCGATTCCGGTTTATATGAGGTATTTGTAACATTTATATTACAGGACTTAAAGGATGAGATGAACTCAAATGAACTCCAGGGACTTTCTAAAATAAGGGGCAGTCTCCTAAAAGGACTGACAGAGTTTACCAATACTAGAGGACTGATAGCGTTATTATTATTATTATCGGTTATTTGTAGAGCACCAACAGATTCCGCAACGCTATAATCAAAAGGAAGTAGAACAAAACAATTAAAGGGATCAGATGGGTAGAGGGCCCTGCCAAGAGTTGCACTGTTGTAATCCACTCTTAAGAAGGTGATCTACAAACAGCTGGACTCTTAGGCTTACATGCTAAAGGGGTTCTGGGGATAGCAATGGAGGAGTGGAACTGGTATAAAGTAAGGTTAGCATATGTTGCATGCATCCTTGAACAGTAGAGTCTTTAGGGAGCGCTTGAAGCTTTCAAAACTAGGGGAGAGTCTTGTGGGGCGAGGCAGAGAGTTCCACAAGTTGGAAGCCAATCTGGAGAAGTCCTGTAAACGGGAGGGCGATGAGGTAACCAGAGAGGAGGAGAGTAGGAGGTCATGAGCAGAGCGAAGGGGACGAGAGAGAGAGTATCTGGAGACAAGGTCTGAGATATAGGGGGGAGCAGTGCAGTTGAGGGCTTTGTATGTCAGAGTGAGAATTTTGTGTTTGATCCTAGAGGCAAGAGGAAGCCAGTGAAGGGATTGGCAGAGAGGAGCAGCAGATGAAGAGCGACGTGTAAGGAAGATGAGTCTGGCAGAGGCATTCATTATGGATTGTAAGGGAGCTAGGCGGCAGCTAGGGAGACCAGAGAGGACAGAGTTGCAGTAATCAAGGCGGGAAAGAATGAGAGAGTGGATTAAAATCTTAGTTGTATCTTGTGTAAGGAAGTGTCTAATTTTGGAGATGTTTTTAAGGTGGAAGCGGCAGGCTTTAGCCAAGGACTGAATGTGAGGAGTGAAGGAAAGATCTGAGTCAAATGTGACCCCGAGACATCGGGCATGCGGGGTAGGGGTAATGATGGAGTTGTCGACAGTTATAGAGATATTGGGGGTGGAGATTTTGGTAGAAGGGGGGAAAATGAGGAGCTCAGTTTTGGACAGATTTAGCTTGATGTAGTGGGAGGACCTCCAGGAAGATATGTGAGAAAGACAGTGACACGGGTTAGCAAGGAAGGAGATAGGTCTGATGCAGAGAAGTAGATTTGGGTGTCGTCGGCATACAAATGATATTGGAAACCGTGGGAATTAGGGAGCCTAGTGATGACGTATAGATTGAGAAGAGAAGGGGACCGAGGACAGAGCCTTGCGGTACTCCGACAGAAAGTGGTGACGGGGCAGAGGAGGCCCCAGAGAAGGCAACACTGAAGGTACGGTTTGATAGGTAAGAATTGAGCCACGAAAGGGCTGTGTCACAGATGCCGAAGGATTGGAGGGTTTGGAGCAAAAGAGGGTGGTCGACAGTGTCAAAGGCTGCGGACAGATCAAGGAGGATAAGCAGAGAGAAGTGGCCTTTTGATTTTGCTGTAAGTAGGTCGTTGGTGACCTTAACAATAGCTGTCTCTGTGGAGTGATAGGGATGAAATCCAGATTGCAGCAGGTCAAGAAGGGAGTTTAACGTAAGGAAATGGGATAGGCGTGCATATACTAGTTTTTCGAGAAGCTTTGAAGCAAGAGGGAGGAGGGAAATAGGGCGGTAGTTGGATGGGGAGGTAGGATCAAGGGAAGGTTTTTTGAGGATAGGTGTGACCAGTGCATGTTTCATCGATGAGGGAAATGTACCAGTGCTGAGGGAGAGGTTGAAAATGTGTGTTAGTATAGGGGTAAGAGTAGCAGAGAGGGAGGGGAGTAGCTGTGAGGGGATAGGGTCAAGGGGACAGGTAGTGAGGTGAGAGCACAGTATAAGTGCCAAAACTTCTTCCTCAGTAACAGGGGAGAATGAACTAAGTTTCAGGTTATGAGGGTTGTGGTTGAATGAGAGTATTTGAGGGGGGGAGAGAATGGAATTATGTTGAGAGCTGATTTCATGTCTGATGGAGTCAATTTTGTTAATGAAGTGACTGGCACAGTCTTGAGCTGACAGAGAAGTGGTATTAGGAAGTGGGGGAGGGTGGAGGAGAGTATTGAAAGTGAAGAATAGACGTTTTGGGTTAGAAGAAAGATTAGAGATTAGAGTAGAGAAGTAGTGTTGCTTGTGGAGATTTGTTAATAATACATGTTCCTAAGTAACAAACAAAATCCAAATATATATTGTGCAAATGTCATGACACTCCCATCCCTCTCTTGTGTTGTCAAAGCCTGTTCCTAACTCTGTGTTTGTGCTCACAGACTTTCTAAACACACACAACGGACAATAGAATTATGTAGCTTTATTTTACATAGTTACATATAAATGAGAGAAAATCTTATTGTGATGAAGTCTGTACACTATTTACATCCGCATGTGAACTGCTAAATACTGAGAGGACTATAATGTTCCATGTCTGTTCTGAACTGTTGGGTTTGTCTAAAAAAACATAATCTGGTTTTCTATAGAAATAAAATATAGAACATCAGGTTTTCTGCCCAGCACAGAACAAAGAGCACTGTGGTTCCCTTGCTACTCTATACAAGCACTGTGGGATATAGAGTTCTTGTACACCTGACAAGGACCTGCTCAGGCATCTGTGTCCTCAGATTGGCTCCTGTCTGTTTTCTCTTGATTCTGCTCCTTCACAGGGGTCTCACAGTTTGTGCTCCTGAGAACCTTAGCACTGTGCTCCAGAGCTCGTGCACGTAGGGCCGCAATGCTGTTTTCTCTCAATTCCTCTTCTGTTATGGGTGCAGACAACTCGCTCTCCCTCCTGCCGGTGGCTTCTGGCTGGCTGGAAACTGTTGTTGCCTCTGGTCCATGACTTCCTCCATCTGTTGATGCCTCCAAAGACTTTTTGTGCATCCCTGTAAAGAATTGTTGGTATTCGGGTTTAGAAAATCGTCTGGTCATTGAGCCATCTTGAACTGAAAACAGCAAAGATAGAAAGAGAGACACACTGAAGTTGATGCAGTAAAGTTGCAGGTGATTGAACAAGATAAAAAAAATTTGATAACCATGAACGCAGGAAATGAACAAAATAAAATAAAAATGTCACTGTAGAGAATCATACAACCTGAACTAAAGTCAGTCGGACACGTGAAAAAATAAATGGAGTAATGAACTGAAGTTACACCAATATAAATACAAATGAGAGAGATTCTGACAAATGCATATAGATGAGACAGATACGTACTGATGAGAGATACTGCACTAGTGAGATAGACAGATACGTACAGATGAGAGATAATGCGCTAGTGAGATAGACAGATACGTACTGATGAGAGATACTGCACTAGAGAGATAGACAGATAGGTACTGATGAGATACTGCACTAGTGAGATAGATACGTACTGATGAGATACTGCACTAGTGAGATAGACAGATACGTACTGATGAGATACTGCACTAGTGAGATAGACAGATACGTACTGATGAGAGATACTGCACTAGTGAGATAGACAGATACGTACTGATGAGAGATACTGCACTAGTGAGATAGACAGATACGTACTGATGAGATACTGCACTAGTGAGATAGACAGATACGTACTGATGAGATACTGCACTAGTGAGATAGACAGATACGTACTGATGAGAGATACTGCACTAGTGAGATAGACAGATACGTACTGATGAGAGATACTGCACTAGTGAGATAGACAGATACGTACTGATGAGATACTGCACTAGTGAGATAGACAGATACGTACTGATGAGAGATACTGCACTAGTGAGATAGATAGATACGTACTGATGAGATACTTCACTAGTGAGATAGACAGATACGTACTGATGAGATACTGCACTAGTGAGATAGACAGATACGTACTGATGAGAGATACTGCACTAGTGAGATAGACAGATACGTACTGATGAGAGATACTGCACCAGTGAGATAGACAGATACGTACTGATGAGATACTGCACTAGTGAGATAGACAGATACGTACTGATGAGAGATACTGCACTAGTGAGATAGACAGATACGTACTGATGAGAGATACTGCACTAGTGAGATAGACAGATACGTACTGATGAGATACTGCACTAGTGAGATAGACAGATACGTACTGATGAGAGATACTGCACTAGTGAGATAGACAGATACGTACTGATGAGAGATACTGCACTAGTGAGATAGACAGATACGTACTGATGAGATACTGCACTAGTGAGATAGACAGATACGTACTGATGAGATACTGCACTAGTGAGATAGACAGATACGTACTGATGAGATACTGCACTAGTGAGATAGACAGATACGTACTGATGAGAGATACTGCACCAGTGAGATAGACAGATACGTACTGATGAGATACTGCACCAGTGAGATAGACAGATACGTACTGATGAGAGATACTGCACTAGTGAGATAGACAGATACGTACTGATGAGAGATACTGCACTAGTGAGATAGACAGATACGTACTGATGAGATACTGCACTAGTGAGATAGACAGATACGTACTGATGAGAGATACTGCACTAGTGAGATAGACAGATACGTACTGATGAGAGATACTGCACCAGTGAGATAGACAGATACGTACTGATGAGAGATACTGCACCAGTGAGATAGACAGATACGTACTGATGAGAGATACTGCACCAGTGAGATAGACAGATACGTACTGATGAGAGATACTGCACCAGTGAGATAGACAGATACGTACTGATGAGAGATACTGCACCAGTGAGATAGACAGATACGTACTGATGAGAGATACTGCACTAGTGAGATAGACAGATACGTACTGATGAGATACTGCACTAGTGAGATAGACAGATACGTACTGATGAGAGATACTGCACCAGTGAGATAGACAGATACGTACTGATGAGAGATACTGCACCAGTGAGATAGACAGATACGTACTGATGAGAGATACTGCACCAGTGAGATAGACAGATACGTACTGATGAGAGATACTGCACCAGTGAGATAGACAGATACGTACTGATGAGAGATACTGCACCAGTGAGATAGACAGATACGTACTGATGAGAGATACTGCACCAGTGAGATAGACAGATACGTACTGATGAGAGATACTGCACTAGTGAGATAGACAGATACGTACTGATGAGAGATACTGCACTAGTGAGATAGACAGATACGTACTGATGAGAGATACTGCACTAGTGAGATAGACAGATACGTACTGATGAGAGATACTGCACTAGTGAGATAGACAGATACGTACTGATGAGAGATACTGCACTAGTGAGATAGACAGATACGTACTGATGAGAGATACTGCACTAGTGAGATAGACAGATACGTACTGATGAGAGATACTGCACCAGTGAGATAGACAGATACGTACTGATGAGAGATACTGCACCAGTGAGATAGACAGATACGTACTGATGAGAGATACTGCACCAGTGAGATAGACAGATACGTACTGATGAGAGATACTGCACTAGAGAGATAGACAGATACGTACTGATGAGAGATACTGCACTAGTGAGATAGATAGATACTGATGAGAGATACTGCACTAGTGAGATAGACAGATACGTACTGATGAGAGATACTGCACTAGTGAGATAGACAGATACGTACTGATGAGATACTGCACTAGTGAGATAGATAGATACGTACTGATGAGAGATACTGCACTAGTGAGATAGACAGATACGTACTGATGAGATACTGCACTAGTGAGACAGACAGATACGTACTGATGAGAGATACTGCACTAGAGAGATAGACAGATACGTACTGATGAGAGATACTGCACTAGTGAGATAGATAGATACGTACTGATGAGAGATACTGCACTAGTGAGATAGACAGATACGTACTGATGAGATACTGCACTAGTGAGACAGACAGATACGTACTGATGAGAGATACTGCACTAGAGAGATAGACAGATACGTACTGATGAGAGATACTGCACTAGTGAGATAGATAGATACTGATGAGAGATACTGCACTAGTGAGATAGACAGATACGTACTGATGAGAGATACTGCACTAGTGAGATAGACAGATACGTACTGATGAGATACTGCACTAGTGAGATAGATAGATACGTACTGATGAGAGATACTGCACTAGTGAGATAGACAGATACGTACTGATGAGATACTGCACTAGTGAGACAGACAGATACGTACTGATGAGAGATACTGCACTAGAGAGATAGACAGATACGTACTGATGAGAGATACTGCACTAGTGAGATAGATAGATACGTACTGATGAGAGATACTGCACTAGTGAGATAGACAGATACGTACTGATGAGATACTGCACTAGTGAGACAGACAGATACGTACTGATGAGAGATACTGCACTAGAGAGATAGACAGATACGTACTGATGAGATACTGCACTAGTGAGATAGACAGATACGTACTGATGAGAGATACTGCACTAGTGAGATAGACAGATACGTACTGATGAGAGATACTGCACTAGTGAGATAGACAGATACGTACTGATGAGAGATACTGCACTAGTGAGATAGACAGATACGTACTGATGAGAGATACTGCACTAGTGAGATAGACAGATACGTACTGATGAGAGATACTGCACTAGTGAGATAGACAGATACGTACTGATGAGAGATACTGCACTAGTGAGATAGACAGATACGTACTGATGAGATACTGCACTAGTGAGACAGACAGATACGTACTGATGAGAGATACTGCACTAGAGAGATAGACAGATACGTACTGATGAGAGATACTGCACTAGTGAGATAGACAGATACGTACTGATGAGAGATACTGCACTAGTGAGATAGACAGATACGTACTGATGAGAGATACTGCACTAGTGAGATAGACAGATACGTACTGATGAGATACTGCACTAGTGAGATAGACAGATACGTACTGATGAGATACTGCACTAGTGAGATAGACAGATATGTACTGATGAGATACTGCACTAGTGAGATAGACAGATACGTACTGATGAGAGATACTGCACTAGTGAGATAGACAGATACGTACTGATGAGATACTGCACTAGTGAGATAGACAGATACGTACTGATGAGAGATACTGCACTAGTGAGATAGACAGATACGTACTGATGAGATACTGCACTAGTGAGATAGACAGATACGTACTGATGAGAGATACTGCACTAGTGAGATAGACAGATACGTACTGATGAGAGATACTGCACTAGTGAGATAGACAGATACGTACTGATGAGAGATACTGCACTAGTGAGATAGACAGATACGTACTGATGAGAGATACTGCACTAGTGAGATAGACAGATACGTACTGATGAGAGATACTGCACTAGTGAGATAGACAGATACGTACTGATGAGAGATACTGCACCAGTGAGATAGACAGATACGTACTGATGAGAGATACTGCACCAGTGAGATAGACAGATACGTACTGATGAGAGATACTGCACTAGTGAGATAGACAGATACGTACTGATGAGAGATACTGCACTAGTGAGATAGACAGATACTGATGAGAGATACTGCACTAGTGAGATAGACAGATACGTACTGATGAGATACTGCACCAGTGAGATAGACAGATACGTACTGATGAGATACTGCACTAGTGAGATAGACAGATACGTACTGATGAGAGATACTGCACCAGTGAGATAGACAGATACGTACTGATGAGAGATACTGCACTAGTGAGATAGACAGATACGTACTGATGAGAGATACTGCACTAGTGAGATAGACAGATACGTACTGATGAGATACTGCACTAGTGAGATAGACAGATACGTACTGATGAGAGATACTGCACTAGTGAGATAGACAGATACGTACTGATGAGAGATACTGCACTAGTGAGATAGACAGATACGTACTGATGAGAGATACTGCACTAGTGAGATAGACAGATACGTACTGATGAGAGATACTGCACTAGTGAGATAGACAGATACGTACTGATGAGAGATACTGCACTAGTGAGATAGACAGATACGTACTGATGAGAGATACTGCACTAGTGAGATAGACAGATACGTACTGATGAGATACTGCACTAGTGAGATAGACAGATACGTACTGATGAGAGATACTGCACTAGTGAGATAGACAGATACGTACTGATGAGAGATACTGCACTAGTGAGATAGACAGATACGTACTGATGAGAGATACTGCACTAGTGAGATAGACAGATACGTACTGATGAGAGATACTGCACTAGTGAGATAGACAGATACGTACTGATGAGATACTGCACTAGTGAGATAGACAGATACGTACTGATGAGAGATACTGCACTAGTGAGATAGACAGATACGTACTGATGAGAGATACTGCACTAGTGAGATAGATAGATACTGATGAGAGATACTGCACTAGTGAGATAGACAGATACGTACTGATGAGAGATACTGCACTAGTGAGATAGACAGATACGTACTGATGAGATACTGCACTAGTGAGATAGATAGATACGTACTGATGAGAGATACTGCACTAGTGAGATAGACAGATACGTACTGATGAGATACTGCACTAGTGAGACAGACAGATACGTACTGATGAGAGATACTGCACTAGAGAGATAGACAGATACGTACTGATGAGAGATACTGCACTAGTGAGATAGATAGATACGTACTGATGAGAGATACTGCACTAGTGAGATAGACAGATACGTACTGATGAGATACTGCACTAGTGAGACAGACAGATACGTACTGATGAGAGATACTGCACTAGAGAGATAGACAGATACGTACTGATGAGATACTGCACTAGTGAGATAGACAGATACGTACTGATGAGAGATACTGCACTAGTGAGATAGACAGATACGTACTGATGAGATACTGCACTAGTGAGACAGACAGATACGTACTGATGAGAGATACTGCACTAGAGAGATAGACAGATACGTACTGATGAGAGATACTGCACTAGTGAGATAGACAGATACGTACTGATGAGAGATACTGCACTAGTGAGATAGACAGATACGTACTGATGAGATACTGCACTAGTGAGATAGACAGATACGTACTGATGAGATACTGCACTAGTGAGATAGACAGATACGTACTGATGAGAGATACTGCACTAGTGAGATAGACAGATACGTACTGATGAGATACTGCACTAGTGAGATAGACAGATACGTACAGATGAGAGATACTGCACTAGTGAGATAGACAGATACGTACTGATGAGATACTGCACTAGTGAGATAGACAGATACGTACTGATGAGAGATACTGCACTAGTGAGATAGACATATGCTCTCCTGTACTAAGTAACACCTGTCTCGTTCGGTACTAGTGTCCTTCAGCTCCCCTGTATCAAGTAACACCTGCCTATCTCGGTACGAGTGCCCTCCAACTACCCTGTACCAAATAACTGCATAGCTTGGTACGAGTACTAACCAGCTCCCCTGTACCAAGCAACACCTGCCTCGCTTGTTCCGAGTGTCCTCCAGCTCCCCTATACCAAGTAAGACATGCCGCACTCTGTACAAGTGCCCTCCAGCTTCTCTGTACCAAGTAACACCTGCCTCGCTCAGAACGAGTGCCCTCCAGCTCCCCGGTACCAAGTAACACCTTCCTTGATCAGTACGAGTGCCCTCCAACTCCCTTATACCAAATAACACCTGCCTGGCTTGGTCTGAGTGTCCTCCAGTTCCCCTATACCCAGTAACACCTGCCTCGCTTGGTCCGAGTGTCCTCCAGCTTCCCTATACCCAGTAACACCTGCCTCGCTTGGTCCGAGTGTCCTCCAGCTTCCCTATACCAAGTAAGACCTGCCCCGCTCGGTACGAGTGTCCTCCAGCTTCCCTATACCAAGTAACACCTTCCTTGATCAGTACGAGTGCCCTCCAGCTCCCCCTGTACCAAGTAACACCTGCCTCTCTTGGTCCGAGTGTCCTCCAGCTCCCCTATACCAAGTAACACCTGCCTCTCTTGGTACGAGTGTCCTCCAGCTCCCCTATACCAATTAACACCTGCTTCTCTTGATACGAGTGTCCTCCAGCTCCAAGTAACACCTGCCTCACTTGGTCCGAGTGTCCTCCAACTCCCCTGTATCAAGTAACACCTGCCTTGCTTGGTCCGAGTGTCCTCCAGCTCCCCTGTACCAAGTAACACCTGCCTCTCTTGGTACAAGTGTCCTCCAGCTCCCCTATACAGAGTAACACCTTCCTTGATCAGTACGAGTGCCCTCCAGCTCCCCTGTACCAAGTAACACCTGCCTCGCTTGGTCCGAGTGTCCTCCAGCTCCCCTGTACCAAGTAACACCTGCCTCGCTTGGCCCGAGTGTCCTCCAGCTCCCCTGTACCAAGTAACACCTGCCTCGCTTGGTCCGAGTGTCCTCCAGCTCCCCTGTACCAAGTAACACCTGCCTCGCTTGGTCCGAGTGTCCTCCAGCTCCCCTGTACCAAGTAACACCTGCCTCTCTTGGTCCGAGTGTCCTCCAGCTCCCCTATACCAAGTAACACCTGTCTCTCTTGGTACAAGTGTCCTCCAGCTCCCCTCTACCAAGTAACACCTGCCTCTCTTGGTACGAGTGTCCTCCAGCTACCCTATACCAAGTAACACCTTCCTTGATCAGTACGAGTGCCCTCCAGCTCCCCTGTACCAAGTAACACCTGCCTCGCTTGGTCCAAGTGTCCTCCAGCTCCCCTGTACCAAGTAACACCTTCCTTGATCAGTACGAGTGCCCTCCAGCTCCCCTGTACCAAGTAATACCTGCCTCACTTGGTCCGAGTGTCCTCCAGTTCCCCTGTACCAAGTAACACCTGCCTTGCTTGGTCCGAGTGTCCTCCAGCTCCCCTGTACCAAATAACACCTGCCTCGCTTGGTCCGAGTGCCCTCCAGCTCCCCTGTACCAAGTAACACCTGCCTCGCTTGGTCCGAGTGTCCTCCAGCTCCCCTGTACCAAGTAAGACATGCCTCACTCTGTACAAGTGCCCTCCAGCTTCCCTATATCAAGTAAGACCTGCCTCTCTTGGTCCGAGTGTCCTCCAGGTCCCCTGTACCAAGTAACACCTGCCTCGCTTGGTCCGAGTGTCCTCCAGCTTCCCTATACCAAGTAAGACCTGCCTCTCTTGGTTAGAGTGTCCTCCAGGTCCCCTGTACCAAGTAACACCTGTCTCGCTTGGTCCGAGTGCCCTCCAGCTCCCCTGTACCAAGTAACACCTGCCTCGCTTGGTCCGAGTGTCCTCCAGCTCCCCTGTACCAAGTAAGACATGCCTCACTCTGTACAAGTGCCCTCCAGCTTCCCTATATCAAGTAAGACATGCCTCACTCTGTACAAGTGCCCTCCAGCTTCCCTATATCAAGTAACACCTGCCTCTCTTGGTCCAAGTGCCCTCCAGCTCCCCTGTACCAAGTAAGACATGCCTCACTCTGTACAAGTGCCCTCCAGCTTCCCTATATCAAGTAAGACATGCCTCACTCTGTACAAGTGCCCTCCAGCTTCCCTATATCAAGTAACACCTGCCTCTCTTGGTCCAAGTGCCCTCCAGCTCCCCTGTACCAAGTAACACCTGCCTCGCTTGGTCCGAGTGTCCTCCAGCTCCCCTGTACCAAGTAAGACATGCCTCACTCTGTACAAGTGCCCTCCAGCTTCCCTATATCAAGTAAGACCTGCCTCTCTTGGTCCGAGTGTCCTCCAGGTCCCCTGTACCAAGTAATACCTGCCTCGCTTGGTCCGAGTGTCCTCCAGCTTCCCTATACCAAGTAAGACCTGCCTCTCTTGGTCTGAGTGTCCTCCAGGTCCTTTGTACCAAGTAACACCTGCCTCGCTTGGTCCGAGTGCCCTCCAGCTCCCCTGTACCAAGTAATACCTGCCTCGCTTGGTCCGAGTGTCCTCCAGCTTCCCTATACCAAGTAAGACCTACCTCTCTTGGTCTGAGTGTCCTCCAGGTCCTTTGTACCAAGTAACACCTGCCTCGCTTGGTCCGAGTGCCCTCCAGCTCCCCTGTACCAAGTAATACCTGCCTCGCTTGGTCCGAGTGTCCTCCAGCTTCCCTATACCAAGTAAGACCTGCCTCTCTTGGTCTGAGTGTCCTCCAGGTCCTTTGTACCAAGTAACACCTGCCTCGCTTGGTCCGAGTGCCCTCCAGCTCCCCTGTACCAAGTAATACCTGCCTCGCTTGGTCCGAGTGTCCTCCAGCTTCCCTATACCAAGTAAGACCTGCCTCTCTTGGTCCGAGTGTCCTCCAGGTCCCCTGTACCAAGTAACACCTGCCTCGCTTGGTCCGAGTGCCCTCCAGCTCCCCTGTACCAAGTAATACCTGCGTCGCTTGGTCCGAGTGTCCTCCAGCTTCCCTATACCAAGTAAGACCTGCCTCTCTTGGTCCGAGTGTCCTCCAGGTCCCCTGTACCAAGTAACACCTGCCTTTTTTGGTACGAGTGCCCTCCAGTTTCTTAGAAAGTACTGCCAGCGGCTATTAACCTCTCTTACATCACTACCGCCCAGTCCACACACAGCGTAACCTTTAACTGCTGTAAACTGTTCCTAGATGGGCAACCACTATTTTAATATAGCCAGATCTGCCGGTAATAACAGGGGTGCTACTATTTAATAATGAAAAAAAACTAACAAACAAAAAGCCACCAATTATTTTTCTCGATTAGTGCTAGTACTTTATATATAAACAAAAGCGAGATCACCCACTGACCATCCTCAGTAAATAAATAACAGTGATTCCATTGTTGTTATTAATACAGAAATCACAGCCTCACCAAGCAGCCAAGGTGCACAGGACTCCATAATGCCGTCCTTGGCAGACTTCAGAATGGATTCTGGGAGTGGTATGGAATGCCGGACCATGGCACCGTAAAGACCGTATTCAGCCATCACACTGCTCCGACCCCAGCACTTCTCACGCTTCCTCCATTTGGCTCGTCTGTTCTGGAACCAAACCTACAATGACAATTAAATCACACAGCATATTGTCATGGAATTATTTACTTGTGGCAATGACAGTCATTAATATCTAAAAGTTCTGAGCTTATAAAGAAAACTATTAACATTCCAAAGTTATCATCCCCTGTAGAGTGTCAGCTCTCATGATCAAACACTACAGCTGTTATGTATATAGACCTTAAAGGGAAAGGCAACCATAGCGTTTTAGAAACGCTAGCGTTGACTGTTGAAACAAATAAAGGTCACTTTCATTCAGGAAGTATAAGATAAGTATAAGATACTTCATGCAGAAAGTGCCTTTGTTTGCTTCAACCATTCGCCATTCTTAGCTGCTACAGCAGCCCACGGCCAAAAATATTTTTTTGCTAAGAGATGACGTTTTCACCTCTTAGCCAATAGCCGTGCGGTAAATCTGAAAACGTCATCTCTTAGCAAAATATTTTTTTGCCATGGGCTGCTGTAGCAGCTAAGAATGGCGAATGGTTGAAGCAAACAAAGGCATTTTCTGCATGAAGTATCATATACTTATCTTATACTTCCTGAATGAAAGTGACCTTTATTTGTTTCAACAGTCAACCCTAGCGTTTCTAAAATTCTATGGTTGCCTTTCACTTTAAATGCTGCTTCATCATCCCCTGCCATCAGAGGTGCTATCCCCAGCATTCCCTGCAAGCAGAGGTGTTATCCCCAGCATTCCCTGCAAGCAGAGGTGCTATCCCCAGCATTCCCTGCAAGCAGAGGTGCTATCCCCAGCATTCCCTGCAAGCAGAGGTGTTATCCCCAGCATTCCCTGCAAGCAGAGGTGCTATCCCCAGCATTCCCTGCAAGCAGAGGTGCTATCCCCAGCATTCCCTGCAAGCAGAGGTGTTATCCCCAGCATTCCCTGCAAGCAGAGGTGGTATCCCCAGCATTCCCTGCAAGCAGAGGTGCTATCCCCAGCATTCCCTGCAAGCAGAAGTTTTATCCCCAGCATTCCCTGCAAGCAGAGGTGCTATCCCCAGCATTCCCTGCAAGCAGAGGTGCTATCCCCAGCATTCCCTGCAAGCAGAGGTGCTATCCCCAGCATTCCCTGCAAACAGAGGTGCTATCCCCAGCATTCCCTGCAAGCAGAGGTGCTATCCCCAGCATTCCCTGAAAGCAGAGGTGCTATCCCCAGCATTCCCTGCAAGCAGAGGTGCTATCCCCAGCATTCCCTGCAAGCAGAGGTGCTATCCCCAGCATTCCCTGCAAGCAGAGGTGCTATCCCCAGCATTCCCTGCAAGCAGAGGTGCTATCCCCAGCATTCCCTGCAAGCAGAGGTGCTATCCCCAGCATTCCCTGCAAGCAGAGATGTTACCCCCAGCATTCCCTGCAAGCAGAGGTTTTATCCCCAGCATTCCCTGCAAGCAGAGGTGTTATCCCCAGCATTCCCTGCAATCAGAGGTGCTATCCCCAGCATTCCCTGCAAGCAGAGGTGCTATCCCCAGCATTCCCTGCAAGCAGAGATGTTACCCCCAGCATTCCCTGCAAGCAGAGATGTTACCCCCAGCATTCCCTGCAAGCAGAGGTTTTACCCCCAGCATTCCCTGCAAGCAGAGGTGCTATCCCCAGCATTCCCTGCAAGCAGAGATGTTACCCCCAGCATTCCCTGCAAGCAGAGGTGCTATCCCCAGCATTCCCTGCAAGCAGAGGTGCTATCCCCAGCATTCACTGCAAGCAGAGATGTTACCCCCAGCATTCCCTGCAAGCAGCGGTGCTATCCCCAGCATTCCCTGCAAGCAGACATGTTACCCCCAGCATTCCCTGCAAGCAGAGGTGTTATCCCCAGCATTCCCTGCAAGCAGAGGTGTTATCCCCAGCATTCCCTGCAAGCAGAGGTGTTATCCCCAGCATTCCCTGCAAGCAGAGGTGTTATCCCCAGCATTCCCTGCAAGCAGAGGTGCTATCCCCAGCATTCCCTGCAAGCAGAGGTGTTATCCCCAGCATTCCCTGCAAGCAGAGGTGTTATCCCCAGCATTCCCTACAAGCAGAGGTGCTATCCCCAGCATTCCCTGCAAGCAGAGGTTTTATCCCCAGCATTCCCTGCAAGCAAAGGTGTTATCCCCAGCATTCCCTGCAAGCAGAGGTGTTATCCCCAGCATTCCCTGCAAGCAGAGGTGTTATCCCCAGCATTCCCTGCAAGCAGAGGTGTTATCCCCAGCATTCCCTGCAAGCAGAGGTGCTATCCCCAGCATTCCCTGCAAGCAGAGGTGTTATCCCCAGCATTCCCTGCAAGCAGAGGTGTTATCCCCAGCATTCCCTACAAGCAGAGGTGCTATCCCCAGCATTCACTGCAAGCAGAGGTTTTATCCCCAGCATTCCCTGCAAGCAGAGGTGTTATCCCCAGCATTCCCTGCAAGCAGAGGTGTTATCCCCAGCATTCCCTGCAAGCAGAGGTGTTATCCCCAGCATTCCCTGCAAGCAGAGGTGTTATCCCCAGCATTCCCTGCAAGCAGAGGTGTTATCCCCAGCATTCCCTGCAAGCAGAGGTGCTATCCCCAGCATTCCCTGCAAGCAGAGGTGTTATCCCCAGCATTCCCTGCAAGCAGAGGTGTTATCCCCAGCATTCCCTACAAGCAGAGGTGCTATCCCCAGCATTCCCTGCAAGCAGAGGTTTTATCCCCAGCATTCCCTGCAAGCAGAGGTGTTATCCCCAGCATTCCCTGCAAGCAGAGGTGCTATCCCCAGCATTCCCTGCAAGCAGAGGTGTTATCCCCAGCATTCCCTGCAAGCAGAGGTGTTATCCCCAGCATTCCCTGCAAGCAGAGGTGCTATCCCCAGCATTCCCTGCAAGCAGAGGTGCTATCCCCAGCATTCCCTGCAAGCAGAGGTTTTATCCTCAGCATTCCCTGCAAGCAGAGGTATTATCCCCAGCATTCCCTGCAAGCAAAGGTGTTATCCCCCGCATTCCCTGCAAGCAGAGGTGTTATCCCCAGCATTCCCTGCAAGCAGAGGTGCTATCCCCAGCATTCCCTGCAAGCAGAGGTGCTATCCCCAGCATTCCCTGCAAGCAGAGGTGCTATCCCCAGCATTCCCTGCAAGCAGAGGTGTTATCCCCAGCATTCCCTGCAAGCAGAGGTGTTATCCCCAGCATTCCCTGCAAGCAGAGGTGCTATCCCCAGCATTCCCTGCAAGCAGATGTTTTATCCCCAGCATTCCCTGCAAGCAGAGGTGCTATCCCCAGCATTCCCTGCAAGCAGAGGTGCTATCCCCAGCATTTCCTGCAAGCAGAGGTTTTATCCCCAGCATTCCCTGCAAGCAGAGGTGCTATCCCCAGCATTCCCTGCAAGCAGAGGTGCTATCCCCAGCATTCCCTGCAAGCAGAGGTGCTATCCCCAGCATTCCCTGCAAGCAGAGGTGCTATCCCCAGCATTCCCTGCAAGCAGAGGTGCCATCCCCAGCATTCCCTGCAAACAGAGGTGCTATCCCCAGCATTCCCTGCAAGCAGAGGTGTTATCCCCAGCATTCCCTGCAAGCAGAGGTGCTATCCCCAGCATTCCCTGCAAGCAGAGGTGCTATCCCCAGCATTCCCTGCAAGCAGAGATGTTACCCCCAGCATTCCCTGCAAGCAGAGGTTTTATCCCCAGCATTCCCTGCAAGCAGAGGTGCTATCCCCAGCATTCCCTGCAAGCAGAGATGTTACCCCCAGCATTCCCTGCAAGCAGAGGTGCTATCCCCAGCATTCACTGCAAGCAGAGATGTTACCCCCAGCATTCCCTGCAAGCAGAGGTGCTATCCCCAGCATTCCCTGCAAGCAGAGGTGTTACCCCCAGCATTCCCTGCAAGCAGAGGTGTTATCCCCAGCATTCCCTGCAAGCAGAGGTGTTATCCCCAGCATTCCCTGCAAGCAGAAGTGTTATCCCCAGCATTCCCTGCAAGCAGAGGTGCTATCCCCAGCATTCCCTGCAAGCAGAGGTGTTATCCCCAGCATTCCCTGCAAGCAGAGGTGCTATCCCCAGCATTCCCTGCAAGCAGAGATGTTATCCCCAGCATTCCCTGCAAGCAGAGGTGTTATCCCCAGCATTCCCTGCAAGCAGAGGTTTTATCCCCAGCATTCCCTGCAAGCAGAGGTGCTATCCCCAGCATTCCCTGCAAGCAGAGGTGCTATCCCCAGCATTCCCTGCAAGCAGAGGTGTTATCCCCAGCATTCCCTGCAAGCAGAGGTGCTATCCCCAGCATTCCCTGCAAGCAGAGGTGCTATCCCCAGCATTCCCCGCAAGCAGAGGTGCTATCCCCAGCATTCCCTGCAAGCAGAGGTTTTATCCCCAGCATTCCCCGCAAGCAGAGGTGTTATCCCCAGCATTCCCTGCAAGCAAAGGTGTTATCCCCCGCATTCCCTGCAAGCAGAGGTGTTATCCCCAGCATTCCCTGCAAGCAGAGGTGCTATCCCCAGCATTCCCTGCAAGCAGAGGTGCTATCCCCAGCATTCCCTGCAAGCAGAGGTGCTATCCCCAGCATTCCCTGCAAGCAGAGGTGCTATCCCCAGCATTCCCTGCAAGCAGAGGTGCTATCCCCAGCATTCCCTGCAAGCAGTGGTGCTATTCCCAGCATTCCCTGCAAGCAGAGGTGTTATCCCCAGCGTTCCCTGCAAGCAGAGGTGTTATCCCCAGCGTTCCCTGCAAGCAGAGGTGTTATCCCCAGCGTTCCCTGCAAGCAGAGGTGCTATCCCCAGCGTTCCCTGCAAGCAGAGGTGCTATACCCAGCATTCCCTGCAAGCAGAGGTGTTATACCCAGCATCTCCTGCAAGCAGAGGTGTTATCCTCAGCATCCTCTACAAGCAGAGGTGTTATCCTCAGCATCCCCTGCAAGCAGAGGTGTTACCCCCAGCATTCCCTGCAAGCAGAGGTGTTACCCCCAGCATTCCCTGCAAGCAGAGGTGTTACCCCCAGCATTCCCTGCAAGCAGAGGTGTTACCCCCAGAATCCCCTACATGCAGAGGTGTTACCCCCAGCATTCCCTGCAAGCATAGGTGTTACCCCCAGCATTCCCTGCAAGCAGAGGTGTTACCCCCAGCATCCCCTGCAAGCAGAGGTGTTACCCCCAGCATCCCCTGCAAGCAGAGGTGTTACCCCCAGCATCCCCTGCAAGCAGAGGTGTTACCCCCAGCATTCCCTGCAAGCAGAGGTGTTATCCCCAGCATTCCCTGCAAGATGAGATGTTACCCCCAGCATTCCCTGCAAGCAGAGGTGTTATCCCAAGCATTCCCTGCAAGCAGAGGTGTTACCCCCAGCATTCCTTGCAAGCAGAGGTGTTACCCCCCGCATTCCTTGCAAGCAAAGGTGTTACCCCCAGCATTCCCTGCAAGCAGAGGTGTTACCCCCAGCATTC
Source organism: Bombina bombina (assembly GCF_027579735.1). Classification (NCBI taxonomy): domain Eukaryota; kingdom Metazoa; phylum Chordata; class Amphibia; order Anura; family Bombinatoridae; genus Bombina; species Bombina bombina. The sequence goes on from NC_069499.1 coordinate 3,084,303, forward strand.
CTTGCAAGAAAAGTTGTTACCCCCAGCATTCCCTGCAAGCAGGTGCTATCGCCAGCATTCGCTGCAAGCAGAGATGTTATCCCCAGAATTCCCTGCAAGCATAGAGGTTACCCCCAGCATTCCCTGCAAGCATAGAGGTTACCCCCAGCATTCCCTGCAAGCAGAGGTGTAACCCCCAGCATTCCCTGCATATATAGGGCCAGATTACAAGTGGAGCGGTATTTAATGGATAGCACTCGTATTACAAGTTTAAAGTAAACAGTTTTCGCATTTGAGCGCTAACCCTGTGCGCGCAAAGAGCCAATCTTAGAACATCATGCGTGCAATAACGTATTTTCCCATAGAAGTCAATGGAGCAAAAAAGTGAGTAAAAAACTAACACCCTACTCATGCGCAAACGTAATCGCATATTCTCAAGTTCGCCAACCCGACATAAAGATATGAATATTTCACATTATAATGTTCGTCCCATACAAGAATATGTTCTATTTATTCATCTATACATATTTCTATATACAATATATCTGATAGTATTTCAGTACAATATATATACATGCACACTCACTGGCCACCTTGCTAGTACTGGGCCTGGACCCCCTTTTGCCTTCAGAACTGCCTTAATTCTTCATGGCATATATTTAACAAGGTGTTGGAAACATTCCTCAGAGATTTCGTTCTATATTTACATGATAGCATTACGCAGTTGCTGCAGATTGGTCGGCTGCACATCCATGATGCGAATCTCCCTTTCTACCAGATTCCAAAGGTGTTCTATTGGATTGAGATCTGTTGACTGTGGAGGCCATTGGAGTACAGTTAACTCATTGTTATGTTCAAGAAACCCATTTTACATGATTTGAGATAGGTACACTGTAGTCATAAAGGGATGAACATGGTCAGCAACAATACTTAGGTAGGCTGTGACATTTAAACAATGCTCAATTGGTACTAAGGGACCCAAAGTGTGCAAAGAAAATATCACCCACACCATTGTACCACCACCACCAGCCTGAACACTTGATACAAGGCAGGATAGATCCATGCTTTCATATTGTTTATGCCAAATTCTGACCCTACCATCTGAATGTCGCAGACTCATCAGACCAGGCAATGTTTTTCCAATCTTCTATTGTCCAATTTTGGTGAGCCTGTGTGAATTGTAGCCTTAGTTTCCTGTTCTTAGCTGACAGGAGTGATACCCGGTGTGGTCTTCTGCTGCTGTAGCCCATCTGCTTCAAGGTTTGACGTGTTGTGCAGAGATAGTTTTCTACATACCTTGGTTGTAACAAGTGGTTATTTGAGTTACTGTTGCCTTTCTATCATCTATAACCAGTCTGTCTGTCATTCTCTTCTGACATCATTAAGGCATTTTTGTCCACACAGAATCAAAATGTCTTAGGAGGGCGCTAAACCAAGCCTAAGATAACTAACAAAATATATCCGATTATTAAAATATCTAGAAGACTACATAAGATTGTGATACAAAAACAATTTATTGCAACAGTTAAAAGTATATATGTTACAGTTAAAGTGCAGAAACAGTTAATGTGCACATTAACTGCTTCCGTGTAGTTAAAGTTGGAAAAGTTTGTTTCTCTCATGTAAACTGTTTATTGAAAAAGAAGCCGAAGAATGTTCCGATTTTGGCCGAGGGCAGATACGCTCCAGAGTGCTCTGTTCTAATCAGAGCCTCGGGCGCCACAACTGCCTCTGGGAACCTTACCATGGGTCTCAGTCCGCACGTCTTGAAATTCTCTGTCTGGGAAATTATCTATCGAATCTACCTATTTATTATAGATTCGATAGATAGATAAATAATTTCCCAGACAGAGAATTTCAAGACGTGCGGACTGAGACCCATGGTAAGGTTCCCAGAGGCAGTTGCGGCGCCCGAGGCTCTGATTAGAACAGAGCACTCTGGAGCGTATCTGCCCTCGGCCGAAATCGGAACATTCTTCGGCTTCTTTTTCAATAAACAGTTTACATGAGAGAAACAAACTTTTCTAAAAAGCTAAAGTGCTTGAAAGTGTATTATTTTTTTTTCAACTGTATTATCACAGATTACAGCTAGAATGGCAGATTTTTTACATTCTCAGTACGATGTTCTTACATTTATTTGTGCTCATTGCATAATTCCACAATGGGTTGCAGGGAAGTCGATTCTGTAACAATTCAGAATGGGAAATATACAATGCTTAGAAGTGTAGAGGCCAAGATGCTAATAAATGCAAAAACAGAATGAGAGCAGTTGTTATACCCTTGGGAAAACTACTATAAACTTGTTAAGAAGTTGAAGTGTGTCTGGGCAATGAATGATGCATAAAGTGCGCCGCACTGCCCTTTAAGATTTTGTTTTTACCTCCATTTTCAGAAGAAAGTGCCCCAGGCTCTCTAAAAAAACGTGATATTAACTGATTATCCTAGGAAAAACCATGGGACTCCCTTTAGTTTATATATATGTTACCGCTAAAGTGCATTTTTTGCACTTTAACTAGTGCCTAGTAGGTAATGTGCAGATTACCTAGGTAATTTGAGAAATGAAACAATTTTTCTGCACTTTAACTGATCACCCTAGTTAATCTGCAGATTAGCTAGGTAATGTGCACATTAACTGATTTCTGCACTTTAACTGTAACATATATATGCTAATATAAGTCAATACAAGTTCTAAAACCATAAAAACTGGAACGTCTCCCTTAAATTATATTAGAGTATAAAACAAAAGGGTATATGTTACCCATTTAAATTTAAATAGTGCACCAAAAAGAAGATATTCTAATCTCTCTGTTCAAAAGAAGCAAGGTAATGAGTGAGATCAGATCAATCTTGATTAAGAACATCTAAACCCCCTTAACTGTGATGTATGTTAAAAGCAATATTGTTATAATCGTTAGCATACAGGTAGAATACTAGTAGAACAAATAGTTTTAGTGTATTTTGGGAGACCCAATTTGATATTTCTCCGTGTTTGCATATATAATAAAGCATTTTCTTCTAAGTACCTTATTGTCCAGTATGTTCTGGGGTTTTCGGATGTACGTTTGGTCTCTTGCTGCACCTGTGCAGACACAGACTTGGTTCCTTACGCTTCTCACAGCGTTATGTTTTGGTTCTACCGCTTCCTCTCATGTGACCTTCTCGGTTACGTTACAGATTTTGAAAACGGTGTTCAGAAGAAAGTTGCAGTAAACAATCCTTACTGATACATACGTGATACTTTGTGTAGCGTACTAGCTCTTAGTGCTGTTTGCACGCAAGTTGAATAAAGCTGATTGAGATGACAGTGATGCTCCAAATAACCCGGGTTATAAACTGTAATAAAGTCTATAAACAGTTTAGCTTGTATGTGATGAGTCTTTCGTTAAATCCACCTCACCATTCACAGAAGTGCTGCCTTAAACGTCAACGCGTTTTACCCTTTTATGTGCTTTATCAAGATAGGTTTCAGGCAGGTGAAAGAGTATTTTATAGACCTGTATGACTTTTTATTGGTCCACTTGTAATTAACCATTTTTTAAGGTGGTATTACACCCTGTTCCA